>NW_022147287.1:4588340-4639719 GCF_002938485.1 Sitophilus oryzae | reverse complement strand
AAAGAGAGAGAGATCAATGGCAGGAGAAGAAACACGAGGTATGATAAATGAGAGGCACAGAGATGGTCGTGGTAGAGGAAATAGGGAAGATCGTTCGGAGTTTGAAACTGACAGGAGATTTGTGAAGATTATTTTTTACAGTTTTATTATGATTAGTTGAAAATTATAAATATTTTTTTTTAAATTATATATGCAAAATATTAGATATCTAATTAAACTTTATAAGTATCTTTAGATGGATCATAATTATTCTGTTTTTTTTTTCATGTTCTATAAATTATAGGAGAAACTATGCCTATCAAATTGGTTAGTTAGCCTGGAAAGAATACTCGAAACTATTCAAGAGACGAAATGCAACAAACTGACAATTATTTTTTCACCACATGAGCAAAAGCTCAGCACAATTTAACAGTTTTTGTTTAAAATAAAATTGAAATTTATCGCGGAAAAAACCACCCACTATCTAAATCTGTAATTCTTTATGGGGAGAAGGTTATATAACATATTATATGTAGTAAATGAGAAAAATTAATAGAATTATGGTTTTACGCAGTAGTCTAAAAAATGATTAAATACCAGAGCGTGGATGATTTTGAGTGAAGGTCGAAGGAGGAGCAGGATAGGAGAGGGTGATGGTTGTCTATTTTGAAATAAACATAAGTTAATATCTAGGAGAAATATTCAAGCTAACTAAAGTGCTTTTTACATCTACTTTTTGGACGTCACCTTTTGAGCTTCACATTGCACGTAAGCTTCATAATAATTACACTTATTTAAAAATTGGTGTTTTTTTTTTTTTTTATTTTTTTTTGAGAATGTGTTTATAGATTTTTTTAGGGTTTACTTTTTGTATATCTATTTTTTATATTGTATAGACAAACCCTCACTTTGATAACATAATGATAGATAAGGGCATGTATAATAGGAATCTTTCATCTAATACTTGACATAATTTATCTAATATCTGGTGATGGACGTGTCACCCTTGTACACAAGTAATTAGTTAGTTGACTACTATTAACTAGTTCTTAGAGCTCGGGGTTGGCAGATAATTATAGATTCGTTGGCTCTCCAGCACTTCACCTAACGAGGATAGTTTGTTATATTGAGTACTCCAGCTTATAAATGGCAAAAACTGAATATTTCTGAATAAATGAAAAAATGTGTATTTTTTTTTTTTTTTTTTTTTTTTTTATATTTTTTTTAGAATTGTAAATTTTTATAACGAGAGATCTCGCAGTTTGCTGGATGTGAGGTTTCTATGCTCTCTCGTCCTCCAAAAAACATCTTAAGGGCTTTTCCCAATGTATTAATCATATTTCACTATACTAATACTCCGCTCTACATATCTTTTAACATGGTTTAGGTAAAACCGACTATTGAAAATTGTAACTTGAAAGACAAAAATATGATTAAATTTTGTCGCGCAGCAGTTACCCCAGAATTTGTGGTTATAGTAGCATAATCGAAGATGAGGAAGATTTTCAAAGTATGTGGTATATAATAGAATATTCTTTGATCTTGGTCTAATATAGAGGTTTGATAAGTATAGAGTTCCTTTAGAAGGAATACTCCTCTTCTCTCTAAGGGTTTTTCATCTCTCTTTATTTTTGTTCTTCTCGTGCGTTTTTAAACCACTTATGCGGATATTCCAATAAATCTCAGGAGTTTTAGAAAGCATTGCTTTAATATATATTTATAATTAGAGTGTCTTCATAACATAAGTTCCTATATTTTAATATATCTAACATCGTTTTTTTTTTTTCTTCGTGGTCTTCACTGTGAACTCGTATCGACCAGAGCAGAGGTACCTTTATGACATCATGACTAATATGTGTCTAAAGAGTCGTAAAGTAGTACTGTAATCTTCTGCATGAAATAGACAATTACGTACTTTATTTGTTGCATTGTTTCTGGTGAGAGTTATGGGTGTATAATAGGTGTATTATTAAAGCCTTTGAAACATTACATGTGATGAGCATTTATTATACTTTGTTACGCAGGAAATAATACATCTTAAATTTTATTTAATAATTATTGATTTGTTCATTGTGTGGACTTGTATTGGAAAACCAAACCAAACCAATACATGATATATACAGGGTGTCCCAATATTCCATGGACATAGAACTACCTACTACTGTTTGACCAGCGGATCTGAAGCTACGGAAGGAATGCGAGAAAAAAAATCGATATTGCCACGTTTATCTATAAAATTGCAAAATTGCCAGACATGAACTATAAATTTAATATATTTTTATTATATATAATGTGTTTAGCATATATTCTGACGTACATTACTAAGGAATTTTAACGTAGTTCATATTGTTCGATATGTTTTATTTAATAACTTATTTCTTTCATTCTGTATAATCTGCTTATTATGAAAGTTGAAGATTTTTCAACGATATCATTGGCAAACCGGCATCGCCGCGCATGGCCGCCTATTCATCGAACATGATTGGCGAGAGTACGTCACAGGATTTGTTACCACGCGGTTGCCATGGCTTTTACGCCTTTCCCATTCGCTTGCTTTATCCCCAACTTCACGGTCTCTTCTGAAAAGAGTAGGAATATTGAATACTATTGAAATATCCAGTGGTGGTGTCATTTTTTGATAATTATTACTTTATTTCATTATTTTATACCGGTTATCCTAAACTTTATTCCTATATTTTTCGTATATTTGATAGTTAAGTTGTGTTTTATTGTTTTGTTTCTTGTTATAATGTTTTTCGTTCCTAGTTTTTAATTATTAATATCAAGTTTGATCGTATATTTGTGTTTTAAAATGAATAAATTTGTTATGGGTAAGACGCTACATAGTCAGACAAGAGAAATAATAGCTAATTTATATAGGTAAGTTAATAATAACGTGGATGAAATCTCATTTGGTTTATTTCCTTGTGTTCATAATAGGGTTTGCGATGAAGAAGCTACAGAGAGTTCGCTTAAGTTGTCGCTTAAACGTAAACTTGAGCGGATACTTCTTTATACCGGAGTTAGCGTATCGGCTATAAAAAAATTCACACAGAAGATAAAAAAAGGCTGAAAACTAACCCCGATAAAATGATATCCAGCTCTGGAAAGAAACGACCACGTGAGACTGCTGTCGAAAAGCTCGACGACTTTTTCGAAGTGGTCAGGAATTTGATAAATAGATTTTATCTCGAATTCAAACTCGTCCCCGCAATTAGAAAGCTTTTGCAAAAATTGCAGGAAGAATCGAATTTTCCTTTGCAGGGAAACGCTTAGGGGGTTATTAAAATCAAATGAATTTTTTGGCGTAAATGTCAAAATAACAGATAAATATTAATGGAGCGGCCCATTATATTGCAGAGAGAGATATAAATATATACGCGAAATTCGAAAATATAGCCAAGTATTATCTATTTGGATGAAACATATGGGTAGACAATGACCTAACCTTTAAAAACTGCTGGCGGAGCGATACCATATCTGGTGTAATAGGCAATATTGGATCTACTGGTGAGTAAAATTATGTTTTGTTTGCGCTTCCAAAGTTAACTATTTTCAAGGAAATAGTTATATCTAAAATTATGTATTATAGAAAAAAATATAGTTAGTACAGATATATAAATAAATGGTTAGCGAGACGTGCGTCCAGTGTAAAATTAAAAGTGTTTTGATGTATTGTACTGATTTAGTGTTTTATTTTGCTGTGTAACACCAAAGGTTCCAACCCCCAGCTGTAATTATTTCTTCTATTATATTAACAACACAATAATAAAGTGATTCAAAATATTTAAGGGAGCTTAAATAAAAGCTTTTAGTGTTTATCTGCTAACTCAACAGTAACGATTCAAACAGCATAAAGTTTTTTGAAAAAAATTATTAATCCGAGTATTATATTTATGATACACATTATTTTCATATAACACCGTACGCCCATGCCTATTTTATGAATGAAATTGGGCGTGTTTTGTTTACAACTGCGTTCCCCTGCCGATACCTCGTAGCTACAGATCCATTGGTCACACTATACGTATTTTTTGAATCAAAATATATAAGTTCATTGGACAGAATTTACCTCTATACAAAAGTGCTGGTAACAAAGGTAGTAGATTAAATTTTCATGAAAGAAAATCCAGAAAAGATCCAGTGGTTCTCAAACTTTAAGCAAAAAGCATTTTTTGTTTAAATTTTCAAAGTAAAATAGCTCGGTTATTTTGGACTTATTTGAAAAATGGTAAAGAGAAAAAATGTTTCTTTTGATCAGATCTACCTCCCCTTGAAATATTTGCACTTATTTCTGGGACACCTTCTATATTTCTTTTTAATAGGGAAGTCTGTACAGGGTGAGTCAACGATAGAGTAAAGTCCATTATCTCATTTGTTTCGAGGTTTACAAAAAAAATATTAAATTTACAAGTTATAGGGATGGTTAAGATACACATTTTAAAATTATTATAGAGAATAAGGGGTGTTTCAAAAAAGTGTGGCGAATATATCATATGCTTTTTTAAATGTAACCCTATTTTTTAATTTATTTTTAGATTCTGTGTGAAATTCCATAACTTTTTTATATATAATGTTATAGTATACCTAAAATTAATAGTATTTGTAATATTTAAATTTGTTTAAACATATGTTAGTTTGCATAAGTGTCACAAAAAATTGTCAGTGATGCCATTGCTTCTGAAGTTGGACAGCTATAATTTGGTAGGAGAATTTTATAGAGATATAGAAAAAGATGTATGTAAAGATATTTTAGTTAGATGCTACAGGGTGTTCAAAATATATTTATGAATTTCAACGAATTAAAATTAAGAAATTTAAATTTATTAAATGGTATAAATAATAAATGTAAATAGTAAATGGTATACCATTTAAAAAATTTGAAATTTTTTAATTTTCAGTATTTGAAATTCATAAATATATTTTGAACACCCTGTAGCATTTAAATAAAATATCTTTACATATATCTTTTTTTATCTCTATAAAACTCTCCTACCAAATTTTGGTACTCCAACTTCAGAAACAATGGCACCATTAGAAATTTTTTACCACATTGCAATTTAACATTTGTTTAAACAAATTTAAATATTACAAAAACTATTAATTTTAGGTGTATAACATTATATATAAAAAAGTTATAGAATTTTACGCAGAATCTGAAAATAAAATAAAAATAGGGTGTTGCATTTAAAAAAAACAGATGTTATATCCGCCACACTTTTTTGAAGCACCGTGTATACTCTACAATAATTTTAAATGTATCTTAACCCTTCCTATAACTTTTATATTTAACATTTTTTTGTAAACCTCGAAACAAATGAGATAATGGACTTTATCATTCACTCACCCTGTACAAAGGACATATATTTAAAAAATAATACGTAGTTACGACTATTGATGATCTATACAGGGTGGTCTTATTTGTATTTTCGAAAAAAATTCAAAGTGGTTTATTCAACTTTTATGAATAACCTAGCTATAATCATGTTAATCAATTTATATCTTACAATAAAGCCTTAACATTTATAGCTTTATTAATTTTTATCTCTAACTCCTAATTATATACCCATACCGTACAGCAAGAAGACGAAATAATTAAGAGCATAGGTATATCGTCAATCGTTTAATTACATACTGAGCAAGATTGAACCAAGAACCCATTCTGTTCGATCCGAAAACCACCAATTAAAGGATTTAATAAACCGTCTCCTCCACGCTGGGGTACTTCGACTACCGGCTGAGTCTAATGTACTTTATCAAATCACACACCTCCAATATAATAAGCCCGTTCCGTTTATTATAATAACCTTATTATTCTCAGCGTGGACAAATTACTATAATGTACCTAATTAAAAGCCGAACGTAAGATCATCATTCATCAGACTTAAGTGCCCATCGTCTCACAAATTCTTTCTCATTGGATATACGTACAGTTGGGAAGAGTATTTATACCGGGTGTTGCATCGTCGGACGGGACATAGGAAATCCCATATAAATTTTAATGGGGTCAATTATTGGCTTCCCTAATTATTCTAGAGAATAATTCTATTTAGGTTTAATGAAGAGCACTAAAACCCACATTCAAAAGAATAACTTTAGATATTTTTGATTAGCTCTTTTACGAGTTATTGCCGATTTCTTTTTAAATATTTCTCCTTTCTTATGGCCCTGTATTTACTTATGAGCACCAGTCAAAGTTTTGTTAAAAGATAACTGTCAAATGAAGTTGTCATTTCAGAAATTTACCTATTTAGTGCTTTATTATTTATTATTGAAAACTCATTCCTTCATCGGAAATCTTAAAGATGTATTTATAAATACAAATTAACATGAAGTAAAGTAATCAATGACAAGGTTAATTATAGTATTGTTACAATATTCAATAACTTATTAATTTAGGTACTATTAAATTGTTAGAACTTTAGGATTTAAGAAGATGTTCAAATATTCCTCCATCGACTGCAAGACAATAACCCAGGCGATCATAAAAGTCTCTTCTTACATTCGCTAGTTGGTAAACTGAAATTCTATTGCATTCGGCAGAAATAGCATTTTTTAACTCGTCTAGATTTGGGTACCTATTTTTTATCCTTGTATATCCTGTTTTTTAAATGGCCCCAGAGAAAGAAATCATTTGGCGAAATATCAGGAGACCTTGCTGGCCAATTTACTGTATAATTTAGGCCAATAACGTTTCCGTTAAAACTATTGTTTAAATATTCCCGAACAGACAGGGTACTATGTGCCGGGCAGCCATCCATTTGGTACCAAACTTCCTGATTTTCCCTGGCGGCATCATGTAAAGCAGGTAAAATATGATTTTCGAGTAGTTCCAAATAATATTCTGCATTTAAATTTCGCGTAAGAAATAATGGCCCGATAATATTGTGTCCGAATATCACTGCCCAAACATTTACTTTCTGTGGATATTGCGTCCTTGTTTCGACAAACCTGTGTTGGTTTTCTTTGTTCCAATATCGATAATTTTGAACATTGAGTTTATTATTTAAGGTAAACGTGTAGTCGTCAGTGAAACATATGTTTTTTAAAAATTCCCTATCCGTTTTTATCCATTTAATCATTAATACTTTTTCTTCGGTAGAGTAATCCATGGCTAATATTTTCGATGTAGGTATGAGTTTTTAATATTAATAATAAAGCACTAAATAGATAAATTTCTGAAATGACAACTTCATTTGACAGTTATCTTTTACCTTGACTCGTGATGATGATATTTCGGTTAGTAATATTAATAAAATGTTTAGCTTTTTATACACAGCTTATTTTTATAAATTTCAGTTTCGTGAAGTTATTTTTTTTGTTTTAATAAAAAACTAGAAACTAGGTGACCCTGTTAGTTAGTAAGTTTCGTACCGCATAATAGTATAATAAAGTGAGTGAAGTGAAGGACCAGTTAACCAGATATTCTCTTAATATACTGGATGTTTCAAACAAAACATGTGCCATCTTTCGTGGGGAGATTCCTCACGTAAAAATACGATTTATTTTTCATTTCAACATAGGTCCGATTCTGCTTGCGGGATGGCACATGTTTTTTGAAACACCCTGTATTAACTCGGTCACAAAGGTGTAGACATTATTTATAGTGTATTATAAATTACATAAAAAACAAGGTATGTAGGTCTAATGCCGATGTTCGATACAGAGATAAAGAAAGGATATATTTCTATTATAATGATCCCTTTCTAGAAAAATGTTTGTTCTATTTGGGTACCACCTACATCAAAATATCGAACTACTAAACCAGTTTGATGGTACTGGGATGGATATTAGAAATTTATTATCTAGTATAGGAAGAGGTGGATTGAAAATATACCTTGATAAATTATCATACATGGTGTAAATGTAACAATGCGATGGTGCCTAATCTTCAATATCAGATTACATTGAAAATGTTCTTTATCTATTAAAATTCTTATTGTACCAATAAATTATTTTCATTCAATCGTTGCTGTATTTAGCGAATGAAGATTATCGATAATACTGACTAATGCAAAATTATTAACCTCTGTTCTATAAATTGTTTCTACAAGGTTCGGCAATAGTGCGTCAGGCTGTAGCTCCTAGAATAAAAAAATTTGGGAATTTTACTTAAGTGCAAACCTAAAGTATTTACTAGGATGTATTTCAGGAAAATATTTTAACTTCTACAGGGTGACATACAATGACATAAAATTTGTTCTGTCCTTGTTCTGTCGCATAGTTCTGTCGTTTCATTTTGAGGTTGACAGAATCTGCAGATTCTCATGTTTTAGATGATGAAGAAATTTTTGTGAATTTTCTATTCTATGAAGTTTTTGCCCTGGTGTTTTTGCTCTGGAGAATTTCTTCACCATTATAAAGATTTATTGGCTACCTGTTTAGTCGCCATCCTTGTGCCTGATTTTGCTGTGCCGCGACCATCTCGGTCTATAATGACCATTGATGAGCATGAGAAAGACGAAACTCCAATACAACTTCTGTGCCAATACAACTTCTGTGTCAATAAAGCATTGTTCTGAAGCACATAAAATTACTTTCAGAAAAAAAATCAAATTTAATTCATTCTTTAAGTCGACTAGTTTTATCACAAACCTAAAATCTTAACCAGTAGAAAAGTAAAAAGTGCGCTATTCAATCTAGTATCCTCTTATTAATTATTCAACGAATGCGAATAATTATTTTCATTGATGAATCCGACCACCGCTACTCGATTGCGTAATTGTTTTGTTTATTGTCGATGGCTGAAACGCGTCTACTTACTTCAATGACTCAAGCGTCTAGTTGGTGTCTGTCCAACCGTCTAGCCTGATTTAGCTCCGTGTGAGACGGTAATTGTCGACAGTTGTACTATAGAAAGCTGTAGTCGTTCAACGTTCATGGTCATGGTCGCAATTTTGTTGTCTTTTTATAGATTCATTGTATTGCAAAAAGCTTTTCATGTTTTGGATCACGATCTTTCGTCAAAGAAGTTGAATTGAATGGTCTTTAGAGGAACTTATACCGAGCGATCAACAATGATGAGTTTTCTACGATCTACAATACACCATAATAAAGTATTTTGGTGTATTGTAGTAGATTTATGTACTTTTTTCTTGAAAGTTTTCTTGAAAAGTGAGTTGTACTTCAGCTACAATAAAATCAATGATAACTACAATAAAATCACACGCTCTTCTCTATAATTGACCTGAACTAAACTTAAGTCGGTTCTCACCCGTTCACACACTCACACAGAGAGTTTAAACGCCTCAATCTCCATTTTGGCTTTACAGCTGTAATTCGACTTGATAAGTCGTGTCGTAACTCCTCTTCTTGCATCTTGACCTCTGATTGCACCCTCAGAGTAATATAAAAAAAGTTTAAAAAGCATTTTTCTACAATATATGTATTTTTTTCTAAATATATGTCAATGAAATCATTATTAGTAAAAATATATAAGAATTGCTTTTAAAACGTCCTTCGACGTTTTGCGATGCCTAGTCGCCATTGGTTTCGTTCATCCCAGTCTCCCTCACGCAGATCCCTTGAGCTCATCGCCTTCTTGACACCCTCCATCCAGTTTGTCCTTGGTCTTCCCCGTTTCCTTCTCCAGAAAGGAGAAAGGTTTTCTTCTCCTTCCAGGAAGCCAGTTTAGTACCTTCTGAGGCAGTCGCGTGTTGTCCATCCTTCTTACATGTCCATACCACTTCAGTTGGGCACTCTCTATTTCCTCTACTATAATTTTATCTACCCATTTTGTCCCTGATTGTCTTGTTTCATACTCTATCTAACCTTGATGTTGGTTTTGTTCTCCTTATCGTGTCCATTTCTACCGCCAGTTATTCTCCGTTAACCTCCATGTTTCCGACTCAAATAACAGATTGCTCTTGATTATCGCATCATAAATCTTTAGTTTTCTGTCTTTACCTATTTCGTTACTCCAGAGTATATTATTAAGACATTTTATTGCATTTCTGGTCTTGACTATTCTCGAGCTTATTTCATTGTCGTCTTTCCCGGATTTATCGAAAGTAACGTCTAGGTATTTGTATTCGTTATATGTTTGTATATATTAATTATCCAGTTTTATTGCTATTTGATCCGATCCAACGCAGAGATATTTAGTTTTTGTGATATTCATCTCCAGTTCCCAAACTTTGTATTCCTCTTTAAGTTTTCTTGTCAAATATTTCAAGTCATCTTTGTCTTCTGCACAAATAACCTGGTCGTCAGCGAATTGCAAAGTGTATAAACGAGAATCTCCACTTATTGGATACTCTGTTTTTTTTTTCTCAGGTAAAATTTCGACAGACGATGACAGAAGAAAAGCAGATGACGTCCCGTACCAATCTATTTTTTTTACTAAAAAAAGTTTCTAATATTTTTTATGTTAACTGTGGATGGATTTAAACATAAATCCGTCATGCGTCGTCTCTTGTTGTTTTTAACCAGTTTTATTGGTTTATTTCAAAAATGACAGATCATATTTCAATTTTATTGGTTTGACGGAACGATGAAAGACAAACGGACGCCGATGCGTATGAACTCGCCTTTAGATTTTTGAGGCTTGTCAAAGTCTTGCCAAATTATAGGTTATAATTTTATGTCAACTTATGTCAAATACACTGCGTTTTGGAAGATGATGCATTTTGATTCGTGTTATTACGTGTGTTTTGTGTCTTTTGAAGTCAAGTGGAGGAAAAATCGAGGGAAAATTAACTGTAGACCCAGAATCACAGTTTATAGTTAATACTCGCTGGCCAGGCAGAAAGTCTTATACACCAATAAAGTTACCATTAATAAAGTTTGTATACCATCTCTTCGTATACTTTTTTATACCTAAATCCATCATAATACAACAAAATTCTCAGTTTTGTTTTAATTAAATATGCTGATGATGGAATACTGTAATTATTACGTAATAATCATGTACAATCCCTTACTTTTGTTTTCTTACAAAAATAAGGGATGTTGAGATGTAGTAAAATTAAAATGGACGTTTGCCAGTCAAAATATCAGACAAAGAGACGATCGATGGTACAAATGCATCATAAACTGGAGGGGAAAAATAAAAAAGTAGAGGAAGACAGAGTAGTAAGTAGAGGAGATCAGATGAGATGGGTGGACGATAGAATCATGTACGACCTTAGTTAATAACTTTACTAGACCTTAACTCATCATCATCATCATTTTTAGCTTATTTTTTTCCAATTATGAGATGTAACTTCCCTCACATATTTAGATACCCTCTTTGTAATTGGAGCCGTTGTTGTCTATCGTTGGCTATGCTGGCCCAAGTTATCCCTACAAATTTCTTAATATCATGGTCCTAGACGAGTATTTGACACGCATCAGATGGTCACGCAAGGCGTTTCCTTTCATGAGCTTTTCTGTGACTGAAAAGCCCGATACGTGATGTTATCTGTCTATCGCACTCTGGACATTCAAAAATCTCATTGCTCTGTTGCCTCCTCCTCCTTGGTTGTCGCTGTTAACTGAATTTACAACTCTTCTCCATTCCGTTCTATTGTGAGCTGTTTCTTCCTACTCATTCTGCTTGTTAATCCCCTTTAAGTTTTTGTGGAAAATATCCTTATACCTTTTGAGTTGTCCACCCGGCCCACAGTGCTTCGTCCCATGGACAAAAATCGAAAAAAAAGTTAAAATTTACTAATATCTGAATATGTAATTTTATACTTATAGCAATGTTCAACCATCCTGTATATTATTTTTCACAAAAATACATTTTTTTTCACGTTTTTTGTTAGCAAATATTTTCACTAAAAATAAATTTTGCGATCATTATCTTATATCAGTGAAAAGAATAACATTCTAGTAGTTCTGTATATGGAGTTAAACGGTATGTACTTAATTGAAAGCCACTATGGATATTGTTAAACAAGGTATGTACTTTAAATTTATTTCTAAACAAGTTCAAGTAGTTATTGTTTAGTTTTTATTTATTTTTTAAGATGATTCTTAAATGGGTATAAAAATTTTACGTTTTCAAACTTCAAAAAGTCATTAAAAAAAACATATCAAAACATATCGTATTTATTGAATATTTTTGTTGTCATATTCATACACTTTTAATTTTTGTATAGTTCACCTGCGTCCGCTTGCGACGGACTTTATTTTTTAATACTTTTCAGATGGAGTAAAATTGATAAGCAATGCCGATCTGGTTAATACTTGGCTTAATCATAAGGACAAGAACTCAAAATTATTTATATTTCAAAAAATGTGTTCTTTATTAGATATTGATGAACCTTCCAGTCCAATTTTATAACCACTTGTGCCTGAGCTCACTATGTTGGAGCGAAATGTGGCATAAAAAATGTTTCCATCTTTCAATTTATTATAAAACCTCATACCAAAGAAAACGAAAAAATAATATATGGATATGGTCTATTAAAGAGGTAACTATTAACATCCGAACCCCTCATACCAACAAAAAGAACAGTAACAACGCGAAAAAGTAACATATTAGAAAATGATGTACAGAAATATCTTATATGTGAGGATATTTCATCTACCTGTGATTTGGATACTATAAATTTGGAAGATTCTGTCAGCAATGATTCTTCTGAATCAGAGTAGTTACGATCTATGCATTTTGTTGTCCTAAAGTAAATTTATAGTATCTTAAGTTTTTTTTTAATTAAATATAGCATTAATATTTCTTTTTCATTAAAGAAAAATATTTTTATCTTATATTAGGTTTATATTGTAGGAATCATGTTCTAATGTTATTCCAATTCTTTTTTATCACAGGGATTTATTTAATACTTACACCGTTTTCATACTATAAATTATTATTTCCTTAGATGGAACACAGCTCCAACATTTTTATTATTTATAAGATTTTTTTTCATAAACGTGGGACTAAGAACTTCATCATTTAGTACATTGAGAGTACTCATCATTTGTGTCAAATAAACCTAGTTTGAATAAATTGCCTACAATAAAAGGGAAGTTTTGCATTTTTGTCCTCTAGAGCCATATGTTCGAAGCACTGTGCGGCCTCCTCTTACCGTCTAGAAGCTCACCGTAAAGTAGAGATTTTGGTATGCGGTTTTCTTGCATTCTGCATACGTGACCAGCCCATCTGGCATACGTGACCAGCCCATCAATTGTCATACACAATCACGTAGAAGGTGTTGAGTTGTTTCTTCTGAATTCTTTCAATATCGTCTTGGGTTAAATTAATATTTAGAGTACTGTATTTATTACTCTGAGGAATTACGACCACCACCCACAATTGTACGCAAGACAATGGAATAATAAAGCATTAAAAACAATCAGGAATCTTTATAGTTAACTATCTAATAGTAGAATAGTTTCAGGTCTTTAACTATTCCGACTTCCTCTCGATCTTTCTTCGTTCCCTTCATTATTCAATCGAGTTGTTAATCGATTAGTGGGTGGAGTTTATCAGGGTCAGAAAAGAGTTTTAAAGAATAAATTTATTTAACAATATACAGGGTAATCAATTGTTTCAATAAACGCCAAATTAATTCTTCGATTACAGATTGTCGCACAATTTTTTTTGGTTGATTTATTTTTATTTTTTGACTCTAGATTTAGTTTTTTAATTCTATATACCGGGTGTTATACCGGGTGAATTCAGAACTTTGCATCAAATTTTAAAGGAAGCAATGCTGAGTCATTATACAGGATGGTCCGAACTGTATTCCGGAAACTTCGGCAGCATATTCTGCAGATAAAATAAGTAAAAAAGTTCGTATAAATGTATGCTCTAAAATGCTTAGTTTCGGAGATACGGGGTGTAAAAGTTTTATTTTTATTTCGATTTTAGCACGATTTTCGAACTAAGCATTTTAGGACATACATTTATACGAACTTTTTTACTTATTTTTATCTGCAGAATACGCTGCCGAAGTTTCCGCAATACAGTTCGGACCACCCTGTATATTGAGAAATTAAAATTTTAATCAGTTAAATATTGATTCTTTCTTTAAAGTTTGATTATTTCTATTACTTGAAAACAATTTATTTAAATATTTTCTATGTAGAAATAGTGCCTTTATTAAAAATCTATTAAACAATTGGAAGACTTCCAAGATTCTTGCACCAAAACCAAGACTAAAACTACTTATTTGACTAGCAAGACAGAGACTAAGGAGGTCTTGGTCATAGCCATTTTAAAATGGCTATAACCAAGACAAAAAACGAAAACTTTAGATCAAAATCAATTGAAAAATTGCGTGAAACAATTTACTTTTATATCAATTTATTCTGCACATTACACTCACAACATTTCAGTCTTTCCAATATCATTACCACAACTCGCAATAACACGTTAAGCGGTCTTATTACTATAATTTAGACCGATTTGAAAAAACCTTTTGAAATTTATGAAGAACTTTTTCAATTACTGCAAAATGCATGGGTACATAACAGCTTATTCATCAAGGGGCCTTAGGGCAAAGCTGTCTGCATCTTGGCTATTAGGAAAGTGTTGAAATAAATGAGCAATCAATCAAAAAACTAAACGTGCATGTAGATGTTATCTTTTTCTTGTAGATCAATCATTTCCTTTTTGCTTTATGAAGATATCTTTATAAGTACTGCGTAAAAATCAATATATTTCGAATACTTATAAGGTTTCTATACAGGGTGTTCCTTAATGAAATGATAATATTTAAGGGACTGAGATTCTTATACCTATTCTAAGAAAACAACTTCATGTGAATGTATGTACAAAACATTTTAACTTAAGGTACCCTAACATAAAAAAGTAATAGGGGGAACCACTTTTGAAAAACACCCGTTATCTAGGTATATATATTTTATTTTGCACAGTTTAGCCATAAAATTCCAATTCACAAAATACTATAATGTCATAATCAAATACAGGGTGGTCCGAAATGTACTCCGGAAACGAAATAAATACTAATACGAAATAATTAGAAAAAACTCGAAATAAAAATAAAATTTTTACACCCTGGATAAGTGTAAGTATTTTAGGACATACTTTTTTACATATTTTTATTTGTAGAATATGCTGTCGAAGTTTCCGGAATACCATCGGACCATATGTATAGGTAATATGATTATTTGAAGATTAAATTTTCCACATTATTTAAAACTCTCTTAAAATTTTAAAATTGTAAATTATTGATGCTTTTTATTTCACGGCATCCATCGTCATTTTGAAGGCAACTTGACGCCTTTTTTTAACTCCTACAGTAATTATAATATGTTTTTCATGTATAATCTTCTAGAATAAAGTTATATGGAGTCTCATCTCAACATTTATATCCACTATAAACATGTTAACCATACTTTATATCGACTTATATCTAAAACCCTTGCTCTGTAGTGCGGTTCAATAAAATGGTACATATCCCGTAGCGAGGCAGCCATCTGACACCAGAGCCAATGGGCTATAACGACAATAAATTTATTATTGGAGAGCTTTAACAGCGTAAACATAATGTGTTTGGGTCATTGTACAAGCTCAATGCTGTTCTATTTTAACGACTTCACGTCTCAATTAGATTTATTTTTTATTCCCGGTATATTATCCCAAGTAGCAAATTTTATTTTATAAAGGCTGTATAAACAGCTATGTGATCATTTTTATAGGATACCTCAATTCATATAACGCGTTATAAGACCGTAATATGATAGCTTTACAACCAAAAAAGGCCCATTTTTATACAACCGTTTAGTAGTATAGAAGTTCTATAAAAAGGGTATACAACTCTTATGCAACTATTTTACACAGCGTTATATATCTATTATAAAACTAGTTTTATTGTGTATTACGTGGTCACATCTAAGAAACAGAACAATAAAAACATTTGATCATTTAGCGAGGTAAAAGAGTATTTTATTTTTTACCGAAGAATATTAGGAGCAAATTATATTTTAAGCGTGTCGTAAAATGAATCTAGAGGATGTGGATTGTTAAAAAGGAGACTTTACTCGACGGTGAAAATGGCGGGTAGAGCCAGAAGGTACAACAAATATGTAATATAAAAAATCATTAATTTTAAAGGGTTTGAAAAGTAGGGACAATTTTTGTTGCGCCGAAAATTTTACTGGTAGATTATAGGTATGTATTTGGCAAAAAATTAAAGCGCTTTAATTTCGATTAATGTTTACGTATAAATTTAAACACTAAAATAAAATAAAATTTTCAAAAATTCTTGTTTTTAATTTAATTAAACAGTTTATTACTGTATGTGGGAATCTTATCACAAACTAGTTCTCAAAAATAACATTTTACAATTTATTTTTATGTTTTTAATTTTGCTTCATATAATGGCGGCCATAGGCCATACAAAAATTCTGCCTTAGACATGGCGAATTATAATGCAACCATTTTATTATAAATGAATCCCTTAAATAAGTCTTTGTTGTAAAATAAAACGGTATAGGATAAATATCTATCATTACGCAGAATTTCCAGGCACTATAGAACTATTTTTGACATATTGAGATTTGTGACAAATGGATGTTGCCAAATTTCATTTGATTAGTATTTAAACTAACAAACATGATCAGGTTTTCATGGATTCATGCACGCAATGCATTTCATGCATGCCCGACGAGTGAGCGGCAACCTAAGGACTTGGAAAAACAACAACAAAACAATATGAACATTACTACAGTAAAACTTTTACATCAACGTGGCAACAATACTTTGAAGAAGCCAGACAACACGAGAGATTTTGGCTTTTGGGAACCCAGGGAATTCTCGGGATTATTTGCCGTAATTTCGATGAGTTTTTTCTTACATGCTCTTTATAACTACCACTCTGCGTTTGTTAACTTTTTTTCAACTTTGTCCAGAATTCATAATAGCTGTGATTGATTATACTCGTACGTAGATATTACTTTTGCAACAACAACAAGATAGATAACTAGGTATACCATTTATTTTAAAATGAGGTTATATTATACATTACCAGTTTGATAATGCAGATATTACAGCGAATTTATTTTGTTAATCACAATTTTATCATATAAGGCTATATAACTAGTGTTGTATACAGCACCGTAGTTTAGCGCAATAAAACATTCTATCATACAACGTAATACAACTGTAATAAGACAAGTTTAAGTAACTATTATATGATCTTGTGACTACTAGTTATATGAATATTATAGAACTTTTACATGGTGGGTATAAGAGTCTAATAAAATAATATGTTTGTTATCATATAGCATTGTCTTATTAAGTGTTATATCATACTAAAAGAAATGATCGTTTAATGCGTTATAGGATACGTTGTAAAAACCACTATAAAATAGTTTAATATGACAACGTTTATTAAAAAACAGAATGGTCGAAACCAAACGCTTAATAAAATCAAGCAGTCCTTAAGACAACGCTATTCGACTTTTATAAAATAATTCAATCCTTTTAGAACTTCTTTTTGCTACTTGGGTACCGTCCAAATGCCTCTTTATTATTATCCCAGCACGACACTGCTGGCTCTCGCATCGGCTTATCGGCGGTATCTCTTGAGCTCTTTTCGCTGGAATCGATCAAAAATCAATACCGCTGTGAAATCCCGCAAGGGCTCGCCTCGAAGCATGCAAACGAGTGATTCATATCGATAAGACGAAATAAGAGAAAAAAGGGAGAAAAATAAGACAAAGCCCGAGAAGCGACCTTTGTCGGACCGCAAGGCCTGTTTTTATTGAGAGCGTTGGTCAGCGGTCGTCATGTTATCTTCGACATGGGAGAAAAGAGGTGAATAAATCTCGTTTATTTCTGAAGGTTTTAATACAGAAGACACAGATTACTAAAATCTGTGCAGAAGAGAGAAAAGTGTATGTAGAAGGCGTTATAAAAAGTTTATATGCGCCTAAAATTATGCTTTGAGTTTTTTTTGAGAGTCATTTGTGATCAAGTTTGTGTTCAGGTTAATTTTCTCATCTACTTAATAATTTGATATTATTTTCATTTAAACCTAAGTTACCGAAAGTACCGAAAAAAATGGAAATCCCGGTTCCTTAGAGGCATGGTACTGAAATTACCGGTTCCGAAAAACAGCTCCGGTTCCGCAAACGCTATAACGTACCATATCCGTGAATCGCCCTATATAGGGTGAGTCGTAAATAAGTGCAACTATTTTTAGGGTTAGTATATTTTGACCACAGAAATATGAGTATTTTTGTACGCAATTTTTTTTACAAAAAGAACTGGAATTTTTTTTAATTCTTAGTTAAAAAATTTAATTTCTTGATAATATGGTAACTAGGGTTCAGAACCGGAAATTCTCGGTTCTTTTGAGAAATCAAAGAACCGGGATTATTAATTCCCGGTTCTTTCGGTATCTTCGGGACTCGGTAACAATAACAAAAAAATTATTTTTTTGTTACTTGAGAAAGTAGTGATGCTATTTCTCATTGTTCTTGCTTCTTTTCTCTTTTGAAATTTCTGTAATATTTATTAGCAATTATTGAAGTTTAAATACGTTATTTTATTATTTAGTACATTGTGTTGTTCAATGTATTAGTTATCCAATGAAAATCACCTAACCAATATATTACTACAAAACAAACACATTAGTGGTAAAATTAAACTTGTTTTAAATTTAAAAAAAGTTGTAGAAGATCTTTGAAATAGATAATAATATAAAAATATGTCATTATATATTTTTTTCCGCATTTCTTCCCATCAGAAGATTTTCAGATACAGAAGAATTGTTACTTACACGAAATGTGAAAATATTCTGTTTTCAAGCAAATTTTTACTCGTTGATCAATTTTATTGTGAACTCATATTTTCCTAAATACATCTCTGTGAAACTATGGCGAGTGCCACGACTATACTTTAGTTATAGACGATACTGTAGTTTTCGTTATACCTAGTTCTAGACCGCGACTATACAGCTACGTCAGTGGTCACGGGACGCGAGAACAAGGTCATATAAAGTGTCCGAAAAAGAACAAAGGATTTGACAAGGAGTGAAGCTACTAGTTTCGTTATACTATGGTAGAATCACAGTCCAAATAGGTCCAAACCAACGATTTTCAGCGCTATCGTAAATCAGACGCCGAAACCGCACAAAATGCCGTCTCTCACGAACCGAATCGACGCATTCGGCACCGGCATTCGATCGAATTTCTCTCCGCGTTTACCGATAGGCGTCGCGTCGGTGCACCGACCCAGTTCTGTGACGTCAGGGGGGTTACTTACTCAGACACCGATTACGACCGTGTGTTCTAATTACATAAGTCCGAAAAAAGTCATTAACACCTGTACGAATTCGCTTTTAACGTGGGGCTCCTGCTAGCAGGAGCGCAGCACGGACAAGAGGTGAAAGTGACGGAGCTGAGGTGTACAAAACAGTGCAGTATAAGACATTGGCGTAGGTGAGGCGGTATAAATCTTCGGTTATTCTGTCAACTTTTGCTAAAGGCAGGAATTAGTTTGGTTGTAGTACATTTGGTTGTAGCTTTTTTACATGTAATATTAACATGTAAAAAAAGATACTTAAATTGAATTCTGGTTGTCTTAACCTTATAAAAGATAGAAACTACATTTTGGATGCGAACATCCCAAGCAGCATTTGGACGTTATCTAACGTCGGGTATACGTCGCGTTCAATAAACCCGACGTCGGGTACCAACGTCGGTTCGACCGCTTGAAGACCCTTATTTGCACCTAAATGGGGAATACAGATTCGGGTCGCCTCGACGTCGGTATCTGACCTAATAATGTAATGTAATTCTACCAATTACCAACGTCATATTACGTTGGATTTTAGTCACTTAAAACTAGTCGCTAAGCACTTACGTTACGTTTGGTTTCATATTTGCTACCCAAAATACATAAAAACCTAACCAAACTACCTAATTACAAATGGATTCATAATCACTCCTCGAATATAACTATTTAAGTGCCTATCTAATTTCATATTATAATAATTCTGAATCATTAATCCAGACATCAGTTTTGTCAACGAAAGTCACTTTTTCGATATATCTGATTAAAATACACCGGAACACAACGAGCGCCTTCAAAATTGGGTAGATTTATGAAATAAAAATGTCTATAAAAAGGTAACTCGCAAAATATTTTTTTAATTTTCTAGCTGGTTTAATCATAAAACTGTACTGTGGTTCCCCCCAAACTCAACTTTATCAATATTATTCTACTAGAAATCGAAATGTGAATATAAATTTTAAAATCAAAAAACGATTACAAAATGGCTGACAATTGGATACTTGTTAAGAATGGCGGATTTCTGTGTCCGACTTAATATGAACTACCAATATACCAATTCCGACCGGGTCTCCAACTTTAGTCGTCTCACACGACCGAAGTCATCAAACCGGATGACCGGCAATCGTATTATGACGTATATAATTCCAACGTACGCCACGTAACCTCACTTTGCGCATCAGTGATTTGTGGATTTGTGCAACTCTATTTTAGTTTTTGTTTTCTCCTTAAAAAAAATTGGCAGCCACTTTTTTAAGTCTAACCTCGCATGTGGGAGGAGGATGGGGTCTGCTGGTTTCCTAAGCTAAAAAATGAAATTAAGATGCACCAGTGTAATGCAGCATCTCTTCCGGATAAAAAGCGTTTATGGGTGGAGGCAAGACATCACTACTACTATTATCATTTTGCAAAAGCCTCGATCTCTTTCTGAAAAATGTAGATGAATGTCTAAATGCCTTTTTAGTGTTTTTTACGCATAATAAAAAATGAAGTTTGTTTACAAAAACTTTTTATTAGGTTATGTTCATGATGTTCATTAGGTCGCAAATGCTACTTAATGGGTTGTATTTACGGACGTAAATAGAGATACGTAAATTAGGTTATAAATATGAACATAAAATACAACAAAATATAATTGGACGTTACTTTAGGGATTATCAGTAGGAGACGTATCCTATTCGGACAACGGGTAGACGTCGGGCTAGTTCAAGTATATGTACGTCGTGCAAGCCAACGTGGGAACGACGTTGGTAAATTAATAAAAATGGTACGTTGTTATTTTGTACGTCGACAGATCGTTGGATTTACCGACTCGGATCCAACGACGTCGCTTTTAATAAGAAAGCGACGTCACCGGTCGTATCACCAGCACCCGACCTAAATTTGCACAAAGTCTGACGTCGCTTCAGGTCATATTTAGTTCGAAGTCAGATAGATGCTACTTGGGATGTCAATCTGGGCACTGGCCAATATTTTGACCGATTGGGCATTTAATATGAAAAGAAAAAACGGCCAAGACTATAAGGGTTTGACGGTAAAAACTATTTGGAATGTAACAGCCAAGCTATTAAAGGAAAAATACCAAAAAGAATATAATATTAAATTTAATCCTTTTACTGACACCGAATTTAAAATATCCCGGAAGGCAAAAAGTGCCAAAAGGAAAGAATTGCAGATGGACCCTCTAAAAAGAAAAGAAAGCACTCAAATACAAAGAATTCAAATTGATGGTACGAAATTGTAATGACTCGATGGTTTGCAAAAACAAATATTTTTGTGTTATCCTACGAATTGGCATGGCGAGGACGAGAGGGAGAAAAATGTTTTGTTTTCTATTGATATTGATAATATAGGACAACCCAACGGTCGCATTGAATACAATGTTCCAAGATTGTTTTTAACTGTAAATCTTTCCCGGAAAATGGGTAAAGGGCTCAAGAACCTTCCTGTTGGGAAAAAATACGATTGTTCAGTCGGTGTCTATCAAAGCGAAAAAATTAGGTTTGGCTACGGAGAATGTAAAAATTGAGTAATTGATTAACCACAGTTCTGCTTAAACTGCTCGACGTTTAAAGCTTATTTTTGGCAAATGTGAGAAAATTTTATCCAGTTTGTATGTTAATAGAAATTCTTACTTTGCTTTATCATCACCATTACAAATTATTAATTCGACGCGAACGAAGTCGCGGGTACACGCTAGTTTAAGTGTAAAATTAATTCGAACTCTAGTGTGTAGTTGGTTTACTTATGAAGAATATACTACACATTTTCTTATATTGCTATTTTTTGACCGCAAATGGTAAAATTATAACTAAGAGCTTCTCGCCCGTCGAGTGATATGCACCCTGTACACTGCTACGCAATTCAGGATCTACGCCGATCGAGGGGCAAGGCGTAGGTAGATCGGAATGTATACGTATAGACGAGTGGCGGAATTTTGGCTTTTTTATATCGTAATTTGTAAACAGCGCTTATTTGTAAATAACGATCCTTTTTAGAGAGGTATTTTAGATAACAATCGATTTTTAGAAATGTTTTGACACCCTGGAAATACTACCACCGAGCATGTCATTGTTGCAACTTGCAACTGCGTTAATACGCCCGGCGGTGACCGCCTCATACTCTTTCAGATATTTAGCAATAAAATAAAGAAACCTGTTATTTTTAAGCTGTTTTTTATAAATAACTATAACAGTTTCAACTGTTATCTAAAAATAATAGTTTTGCCCATCAATGTCACAGAGTCAAACCTTCTTTACACGACAGATCATAAAGTATAAAGTCAGGAGATCAAGAAAAAAACAAGAAAATCAAGAGAAAGTAGTAAAAAATAAACAAATTGTTTTTCAAAAAAATCAATCCTTCAGTAAAAAATCAATTCCCTCATAAACTAAACCTTACCGACTCTACGCCACTGGCCGCCACTATCCAACCTCACGCGCCGCGTTATCTCCCAAACACGGCAGCGTGCAAGACAGGTGCGTACTTTTACCTGTCCACCGGCGAACAGGTAAAATCCGATAAAGGCAGGTATGCAAAAGCGTACGGGTCGGAGTGCGTTCGCTATTGCTCGTTTCACGCTCTCCGTCAACTTCTGTTCTCCCGATAAGAGGCGCGCAGTTCGCCCCAGGTACCGGCATTACTTACGGTTTTGATTGTTTAATTAATTAAAAAGGTAAATTAATTAACATTGTTTTTTAATTAACCTGAATTTTTTCATAGTTCGGAAAAAAATATATTTTTCAAAGCTTCTTGTTTATTCAGGTTAAATATTTTGACTCTGTCTAAATAAATTATTTTTGTTGATTGATTAATTAATTGTAGACGATCCGGGGACATACTGTATACAGTAGGTACGTCTCTGGATCGTCTGTAAAAAAGTAAAAACTGTTTTATTAAGATTTTGAGGGAATTCATTAGTTACGATTTTGATTGTTAATTAATTATATAATTAAAAAGGTAAATTATTAATTAAAATTGTTTTTTAATTAACTTTATTTTTTGTAGAGTTCAAAGAAAAAATTGTTGTTTCTGAAGCTTTTTGTTTATTTAAGTTAATATTATTTATATCTATCTCACTGTCTTTATATAAATTATTTTAAATTACTGCCACAATTTTGGCGTTGATTAATTTTTATCAATTGAAAATGTAAAAATTATATACATGATGTCTCCGGATATTTTTACAAGAGGAAAAGCTTTTTATTATTAACACTGAACACAGAAAAATGCATTCTTCATAAAAAAATTGTTTGTTATTGGTTAATCCCGTTTATATTTTCCAAATTTTCATACTGTTTTAGAGAAGATTAAAAAGAAACATGAAAATATGGTTGAATTTTTCTATAACTCCTATAAGTCAAAAGGCGTTTGTATGGTAATATAATTTTGATAACTATTATCACTCTTTCCGTAGCATTGAACTAAATAAAAGCAAAACAATAACTAAAATTCTATCAATAACAACCTCTCATATAATGAAAGTTAAAATAAATTTACGGATGTAATCAATCCTTACATTTTTGATGACAAATTTGGCTAATTTATCGCTATCTACAAATGAAGGCATGAGAATACAATAAATTTAAAAAGTACGGAATTTTCTAGTACTAAAAATTATACAAAGTTTTTCCTCTGCCATAACATAAAAAGTTATGAGACACATATTACGATAAGTTGTTTTAGCTTTTAAAAAAATTGTACTTGAATTTTGATAATGATAAATACATGAAGAGTTTGAGATTATTAAAGGACTTCAATATTAGTTAGTATACTCAGTCTCAATTTCCAAATGTCTTGTTTTATATAGTAATTTTAATAAAAAAACGACATTTAACAAAAACAACTTTTTTATTAACAATAATTAACTGCCACAGTTCGTATTAAGAGTTTCTTTAGATAAAGCTATATACAGGGTGTCCCAGAAATAAATGTAAGTATTTAAGGGGTGGTAGGTTTCAATAAAAGAAACATTTTTTCTCTTTATCGTTTTTCAAATAAGTCCAAAATAACGGAGTTATTTTACTTTGAAAATTTCCAAAAAAATATTTTTTGCTAAAATTTTGAGAACCACTCGATCTTTTCTTAATTTTCTTTCTTGTAAATTTAATCTACTACCTATGTTGCCACATTATCAAGAAATTATTTTTTTTAAATAAAAACTAAAAAAATTCCAAAAAAATTTTCAAAAATTCCGAATTTTCTAAATTTTTTTTCGCGAAAAAAAACCTCATAGGCGTGTTTCTGGGGTTGAACTATACTGCCACACCCTGTATATAAAGTTATTTATGACTTTTATCTATATGTATAAAAATGAAATGACGGCTTTAGTTACACTAAAACTCGAGAAATTTTCGACCGATTTGGCTAATTTGATTTCGAAATATTTGTAGAAGTCCAAGGAAGATTTACGTGGTAAGAAAATATGAAGAAATTGCAAGAAAAATAGTAAAAACAACAATAGAAAATACATTTTTTGACAACTGGTTTGATATCTTTAATGAAGTTAACATTATTTTTTTTATTTTAGATGCAGAATTAAAAACAAATATTTTTTGTATTCAATATGTTCTTAAACTTTTTAAGGTTGATTATTACTATACCCTCCATATCAGCTCCTTTCCGTTTGCATAAAATATTACATCATGTAAATGAATAGGATAATGCACACTATACGTTCCGTTTTCCTTCCCTTCCATATTCTTTCCTTCCATACATTTTTTTGCGGACGGAAGCGTTTAAGAAACAGCGTTGTCAAGTTCTTACATTTGTACCAGCTCTGTTAAAAAAAATTTTGCTGGTATTTATTCATTCCTTCACCCCTTAATTAAAACTATTACCTTTTTCAAAAGATACAAATTTTTAAAATAAAACTTTCGTAATTATATAAATTGTGCAATAAAAGGTATGGAACGGATACGGAACGGAAGCTTACGTATAGCGTCAATACAATAAAAAATACGGAACGGATATGGAATGGAAACGGAAGGTATAGTGAGAATCAAACTTTATATTTCATATGGCTCTTTCATGCAAAATTGGAAAATATCATTAGCTATGGCCTTGATAAAAAATTAACAAAGTGTGTGAAGGCAGGAATCAGACTTCACTTTACTTATAAGGCGGTACAGTCAGCGTGTTCTATATATTTATCATTAGTATCTATAATATTGGCATAAACGCCATTGGCAAATTAGTTCTCACCAAAATTAACGAAAATATAACCTTGTCTGAGGTCGACATACGGGCTGAATTCTTCGAAATTTTGTCAGGAGACGGAAAGTAAGAGGAGGTCGAGCGTCGATTTTGGAACTATATCAGTATTGGCGTGCGCACAGGTTAAAGACCGCCTCGCATTTTCGGTTATTACATAACCTTAAACTTGAAAAAATAGGCCAATGTCAAAGCCAGATATTCGTTTGATTAGAGTGATTCACATTTCACGAAAAAAGGCCAATAATAGTTTTTTTCGGTGATTTTTTCAGTATTTTAAAAAAAATATGCATCACTAATCACTATTGTATTTTCCGGTTATTAATAAATTAGATTCATAAACAATGAAATAGTCTATCAAGATATTACCCAAAATTATTTGAATTGGATGGAAAATATAACCAAGATAGTGAAAACCTCTAGAATCAGGGCTTAAAAACTTCTTTAACTTATTTAAAAAAATCAAAAGATGGTGGATTTTTTCATCCTACTAAGCCAGAGCAAAAATCCTTCTAGAATTCTACTAAATTTTCTCTTTAGTTATTGAAATCTCCAACATTTTTCCAAAATTTCAACTTTATTAAATGTAGGATTTCTACTGAGTTGGCAACATTGATAGTTTATGTCTTCTGTACGTCTATGATTACATATACATATTCCTTTCTTTGAACTTTTCAAGCTCACTGAGAATTCTTTATTTGTAAGTTTATGGCTTCCTTTTTACATTTCCTAAACCGTTATTCTACATCCCACGCAACAACACATTTTACTAAACAAAAACAAAAAAAAATGGTAAAAAATCTCCTCATTAGGTAAAGAAAGTCCTATCTCATACACATTATCTTAAAGCTCTATCTGACGTACGGTAACAGTGACTATTTTTTTTCTAACTAGACTTTGAATGTTGAGTTAAAGCATGGAGCTTAATTGGGTTAAAATACCAAAGAAAACAGACTGTCAGATTGGTACTAGTAAGATAGTACTAATTTGGATCTTGACAAATATAGACACCGTTAAAAAGGAAGTTTTCTAGGTTCTTGTTAGGTGAACACAAAAATAATTCTATTTAGTGTTATTTTTTATATAAAGATACACTAAAAAAAAATGCCAGAAACGGCAAATATTTTTTTGGGAATATTTATTAGCATTTTTTAGCAACCCTACTATGGGGCATACCTAATTAATTTTATTTTTAATCATAATATCCTAAAATTAATACAACAAACATAATATATTTTTTCTTTTCAGGTCACCTGTACTCACCCTAATAATATTAGTGACAGTTTTACACAGCGTTGCCAGTAGACATGTAAGTAAATCAATAAATTCTAAAAATTAAAGTTTCTTATGTATTTATTATACTAGGGAAAAGAAAATGTTGTCATTGTTGCAAAAGTTTGAACTCACCCTGTGGAATTGTTAAACAAATTAAGGAAATTTAAAACCATTTATTATCAAAATGCATATTTTCTTGATAGTTTGTTTTTTGATTCATCCTAATACTTTTTTTCTGTTAGAGATATTGGCTTTTGAAAAAAAGATAATAACAATCTACAACAATTTTCGCATGCTTTTGTGAAAATGATAGAGATCAACTTCTGCATTTAGAACCGTCTCTGCTAGGGTTACTGCCTCAACCCCAACAAACAATAATAATATGACGTTTAAATGACAGTGACATTACAAAAAAAAATAACCACTATTTCATAGGTGTATTGATTGGAATCAAGAGCATAAGCGTACCATTGCGATAAAAAAAAAGTAGTACAAGAATTAGTAGTCCCAGATAGAACTCCTGGTCTATAAGGATATCGAGAAGTGGATATCGTCGTCACTATGAAAACAATACAATTATGCCACCTAACTTTTTAGGCGTTACCATGAATTTGGTAATAATTGGTAGGTATACGTGGCGAAATAAAAGTATAAAAAAATTACCTACCTTTTAAAAATGGACAATTTTTCAAGTTTTAAAAATATTTTATTATAGACCAGCAGATTAAATCATATTTTGTTGTACTACTTTTTTTTATCGCATTGGTACCTATGCTTTTAATGCCAAAATTGCTGTAAATCGTTAGTGTCTTCTTCAAAAGCGAATAACTTCAATAAAAATAAAACTACTGAGATGAACGAGAAAACAAACTATTGAGACTAAATACATCTTAATGAAAAATTTATTTCTATATTCATTATTTCATTAAACGGCTCCACAGGATGACTCAAACTTTTTTCTGTGTGTGATTGCTGCTTTTCAAATTATATTTATCACACTGTATATATTTTTTGTAAGAAAATAATTATGTCCGGACTATGCTTTTGTAGTAGACCACAGTTTAAAACGGATTTAAGTACCGAGAAATGAGTGGTACTATGTCCATAAATCATATGTTTACAATCTGCACAATTATTATAATTGACTTATTTTCTCTGGGAGACATGTATGTCCAAAGGACCGCACAAAGAGATAATCGATTCTTAATGCATCTGCGTTTACCAAGAGGAAAAAAACTCGACAAAATGTGTTCATTAAGGAAGGAAGAGATTATAACAGGTACTCATACAACAAACAATATGTACCTTGCTCTAGAAAAAATACACGTTTTGATATATAATGTCACTAGCGTGTACCCGCGACTCCGTTCGCGTCGAATTAATCGTTTGTAATGGTGATTATAAAGCAAAGCAAGAATTTCCATTAACATACAAACTGGATAAAATATTCTCACATTTATGTCAGCATCAGAAAAAAAAAATATGGCGATATTATTATATAACTTGGTAATATTTGGGGGGTAGTTTCATCCCGTTGGAATTTGACTTTCGAAAAATCCGTTTGACAAAAATAAGCTTTTTACGTCAAGCAGTTTAAGCAGAATCGTGGTTAATCAATTACCCAACTTTTAAAAAATTTCAAAATATGTAAAAAAACAAAATAAATTATGCGTGTCCAAGCGTTTTCCCAAAAGACTAACAGTTTTTTAAATAACAAATATTGTAATATTTGAGGGACGTTTTCACTCTCTTGGAATTTGAGATTCAAGAAACCCCTCCTTATTGAACCTCTACACCTCACAGTCAATCCGTTGCCAAAAATCAGCTTTAAACGTCACAACCTTAGAATTTGAGTTTCGAAAAATCCCTTCTTATCGAACCTCTACACCTTAAAGTCAATCCGTTTTCCAAAAATCATCGTTTTACCTCAAGCGCTTTAAGCAGGATCGTGATTAATCAATGACCAGCTTTTTCGAAACAAATATGTAGAATTAGAATTAGAATAAGTGGGAGGGGGGTTAATCTCTGCGACCTTAGAGATCTATTGTGTCCCCCTTTCTTGAGTTATAACTCATCATACAGTCCCAGGACTTCCTACGGAGACCCGTGTCCCTCACAGAGGAGCTACGACCCAGGCCGGGTAGACGAAACGGTAGCTTGTGTCGCCTGTTGGGTTTAGAGGTAGGAGGTAGGCTCCCGACCCTTGGAGGAGGTGGTAGCTTGTATGCCACTTGCGGAGGATGGTCTCACGCAAGTGTCAGCCACCTCTCCTGTAGTTCTCTTTGGGTTTGGCCCCTTGGAACTTTCATTGTTACTGTTCCCAGTGTCGCTAGGGGGTTTCCCCACAGCTTCACCGGTGATGTTTTTATTACTATTATTACCAGATCTCATAGTGTTCCTATGAGTCGCTAGGGACAGTCGGTCCACTTCTACAGAGCCCCGCATGTAGAAGTAAGGGGTAAAATACAATGGGGTGCCCCCCGGTGCCCCAAGGTTGAGGCTGTCCGTAGCCCCGCCCGGTATCGTTATATGTCTTGGTGCAATTCCCTGGCCACGACACTACAGTCAGGGACAAGACGATGAGTGAGATGCTTCTTAGACCAAGCCAAGTGCTAGAGGGGATTCCCCCGAGCACCTGACCAGGAGCTTCCCCACCAACGACAAGGTCTTGCTCTCCTAGGGGAAGAAACAAATATGTAAAAATATGTAAAAAAACAAAATAAAATATACGTGTTTAAGGTTTTTTTCAGAAACTGGACCGTTTATTAAATAAAAAATATTGTAATATTTGAGGGGTGGTTTCGCCCCCTTGGAACTGGAATTTCGAAAAATCCTTTCTTATTGAACATCTACACCCTAGAATCAACCTGTATGTCAAAATTGAGTCACTTAAGGATTTTATATACTATAGTATAGATATAGATTTTAACAAAACGTCAACGGTTTATAACAGACGTGCTCTGCGTTTGTGTTGGTTATTATTACCGTATGATCGAAAAAAAAGCGGCGCGGCGTCCAGTTGGCTTGGAAATGACGATCATATTTTCCATATAAAATGACAGCAGTCCTCATTTCATAGCCAACGCTGACGCCGTTTTTATTCGATCATACGGTAGAGTTTATAAAGAATATTCAAATTACAATTATTGTATACCTATGTATGCCTTTTAATAATACAAAAGAAATGGAAATAAATTATGTAATTACACTTACAGAACAGCTTGTTATCGTAACGAATAACAGCTCTGATATACAAAGGCCCCGGTATCCACCTGGAGCTACCTCTAAATAACAATAATCTTATTACAAATAAAAGAAGGAACGGGATGCCGATTAACCAGAACACTTGGAAGAGAATAACTTGCTGTCCTGCGGCGCATTAATTCATACTGCCATTAATGCAGAACTATAATCATCGTCTTTTAAAAAAGCTCTGATTTATTATGGAACGTGAATAATCAAAACAGTCTGAATTGGTAGATTTGTTACTCGTTTTTAGTGTTTGAATTTCGTATTCCGAATTTATATTTACGTCTTACTCTAAAACAGCGTACATACTATGCCAGAAACAAACCGAAACATGCAAAGGTCGCATTTCGTCGCCCAACTTTGTACGCGTTTACGCAACATTATACGCTTAAACGCGCCTGAAAACTAATCGTGAGGAGAGCGAGGGGGGATTTTTTTGGGCGTTTTTTGTCGCCTCGTTCAATTTTGTTTTGTTTTGAGCTATTTTCAAAAGGTGGCGGTATCTATACCGGAGGCAAAGGATTTTTTTTTCATAAATCTCAGCGAAATAAGTAAACCTAGACGTTTCTAAAATAGCTGTTCTTACGATGATATTTCCATATACAGGGTTGTTCACCACATACGACACGGAGTATTGTAGCTAAACGATTAGATTTTCACAAATTATAAGTTTTGGGTTCGTTGAAGAACTATTAGAGCTACAATTTAAAAATATTTTTACAAGATACAGAGTGTCCCAAATGAATAAAAAATATCAAAGTTGTATTTTTTTAAATGGAACATCCTGTATATTATTACATTTTTAGTTTCTACGATTAAAATAAAGGTAAATTTGATTAAGGTTTATTACACTTAAACCTTACCGTTTTTGAATTTTTTTCAATTTTGTGAAATTGCAGCAAACATTTTAAGGCTTCATTTCTCCAAGGGTATCAAAGTTTTTAATACTAAATATTTACTGAAGTTTATTTATTGATCAGTTATTGTGTGGCAATAATAAAAATAATACTACCTCATACAGAGTGTCTAAAAAATTATTTTAAATAATTTCTAGTTCTAAACGCCTATAACTTCTTTAATTTAAATTGAACGCCCTGTATCTTTTAGGAGAATCAGATGCACAATTTAATTGTCTATTAAATTGTATTATACCATTTTTTACCTATTTCTTCAAGTTTTCGTAGAAAATGCATTTTCTTATAATTCGGATGAGTGTACTTTCTTTTTGAACGGTGTAGGTAATCGGCACAACAGTCGGTACTGGGCTGAGGATAACCCCAGGGTTTTTCACGAGGTGCACACACAAAACCCTCAGAAATTGAACGTGTGGGCTGGTATTTTTGGAAATTCTATTGTAGGTCAGTTTAACGATATTGAGAAGAACGCACAAGTCACAGAACGCACAAGTCACAGAACAGCTATCTAGCAACTACTGCACCCGATCGTTCAACCTTGTGGCAAGTGAAAAAATGCGTAAACATCTAGAAATAATAAGAAAAAAACTCAAATTGGTCGAAGGAATTTATCCCTATCATTTACTCTGATAAATGTTTAAATAAATTTTTCAAATTTCAATCCTTCATATTTTCTCAATGACTCGACCGATTTTCAAAAACGAAGCGGGGAAATATAGAGAATAGAAAGCTCTTTTCATTGCGGCGCCACTTGACCCCCTTCCAATTTGAAAAAAGTTGGGGGATGACACCCCCGCTTAGAGGGTTGATGATCTTGCAGTCATTTTTGGGGCAAAAGTTGTCCCCCTCACAAACAAAATTGACGTGTTTTTGGATTTTTTGAAAAAAAAATACCCTGGCCGTTATGCCTTGCGGAACGTTTTCGATGGGCCACCCTGTATTGTAGCAGGGAATGTCGATGAAACTGTTTTCTTGTAAATTTATTGTATGTGACATTAATGATGTAAATCAATTATTAGAGTAGTTAGATGAGTCTCCATTTTTATTTTATATTATTACTAAAAATCTCTCTTGTATCTCATTGTTGTTACCTATAAAAGGTAGAGGGAATGATGACGTCTTAATTCCCGTTAAAAATGTCCCAAGGGAGTTATAACTCTATTTATGGTTAGCGTAACCAAGACGATATAAGCTTATATTAATCAATTAAAAAATAAATATATTATAAATTACTTTCTAACTGGATTAAACAATTTAGGACATAGCAGTTCCTCATTGTTGCACGTACCAAATCAACGTATTAGCAAAAATGTTCGGAGTACCTAATGAATATAATCAAGGAGCAATCGGATACACTCTAAATATACGAGCGATAGATAAGATAAATCAGTGGTTCTTATTAGGTTTTGCTCCGGCGGTTATTACTCAATAACTAATTACCGCCGTACATGGCTTCACAATTCCACCGATCATTAAGCAAATTGCACCCGGATTAGGATCCTAAAGAATTATGCGAATTCTGCTAAAGAAAAAAAATGAGATATATATCGAAGGGTACAGTTAGAAGTAGATAGTTGTGTTAAATTCAAAACACTTTAAGATCATTCTCGTGTTTTCAGTATATAGAGTGTGTCATTTTGGTTGCAAATGGATATGTCGTTTCGTTTATTAGTAAAGATAGAACTTTACTTTAAATACTTTTTATGGAGCCAAAGATACAAAATGCGTAAAAAATATAAAATTATTAATTTATCTAAATAGAGAGACAAGCGAGCCGCTACCTGATTTTGGAGGTATTGCAAAAAATTGTATGTGTTTCATGCATCCCACATTAGAGGTGGGAATTCTAGTTCCTCGGGAGGAACTAGTTCCTTAGTTTTAGTTCCTTCAGAGGAATAGTTCCGTGAACTAGGTATTTAGTTCACAATAGTTCCCGACTAACATTGACATCCCCGTTGCTTGCTAATGGGTTTCGTTGTCAGTCAGAGCTATTCACAGTATGATCTGTATAATTTTTATAATGTACTAAATATAACGAGACGTGTAATTGCGTATGTTAAAAACATATAGGTAAGTTTTATTGGAGATAAAAAAATCAAAAAGAAACTTAAATCAGACTTTAAAAAACTATACCACAAATCAATTATTGGAGCAGAAAATTTTACGAAAAATTGTTTCAAGTTTTTTGTTATTGTCTAAAAATTCAGAATATCTACTTCGTTTTAGAAGATATTTCTTAATTTTAGGGACCTAAAGTGAAACATTCCCTAAGAATATTCAAAGAACAAACTAAAAATTAAAATCAGTATCCACGACAATTTTCTGTGGTAATTACGCCGGCTGTGGCAGTAGATAAGGCCGAATCCATCGTCGTCGCCTTGTATTATATTTTGGATCCGACTGAATAGATTCCTGTGAACTAGTCTTTTAATTAGTTCCTCTCAGTCCTTTCGGTCCGGGACAGGTAACATACGGCTGGCAGTCTCCATTCCCTAGCATCGGGCTACGATCGCGCTGACCGAGCCGTATCTAAACTAGTCTTTTACTTAGTTCCTCTAGTGCCTCTCGGTCCGGATCCGATAACATACGGCTGGCACTCCCCACTCTTGCCTAGCATTGGGCTGCTATAACGCTAGCCGATTCGTCTCCGTCGCATATTATTATATATCGGCCACAGTCTCGATCTCTGAATAGGTCCTGAGGAACTAGTTCTTTGAAAACCGGGAACTAGTTTCTTTCATTTCGGGGCCGGAATAGTTCATTGGAACTAGTTCGTTCACGAACTACGCACGTCTATCCTACATACCTATCGCAGTTAGTGATAAGTAAATGCAAGACCAAGATCAAAATCTCCATGATCTTGGTCCTGTAGGGCCCCGTCTTACTCTTGTTGTAAGACTTTTGCAAGTCTTGCATTTTGATGACAGATTTTTACAGAGGCAAAAATATCAGAAAATATATACCGGGTGCTTCTTAAAAGTGGCTCACCCCTATAGCTTTTTTTTTCAGACAAAAAAAACGAGATTTGGTATGGTAGTATATGACATAAATTAGGATTGATTGATATTCAATTGCCTAAATCAAATACGATTTGGGCATCTTTTAACTGGTCCGGACAAGACACGAAAAACGATTTTAAATTAGACGAGACCAAACCTATTTTACCAAGGCTGCTTGACTAAAAATGAGTGTTTTAAACACAGCCATGGCACACTCGATTGAAATTTAAAATACGATTTTTTAACCGAAACTGTCAAAAGTTGACATATGATATGTTATTCTATTCACAGTGTCATTTTCTATCAAAGAAACTAAAAATATACTCAGGGTATACTACTTAAAATACTCTTTTTTAAATATTTTTAATGTAGAAAGTGCATTTAGTAAAAATCTATTAAAAAAAGATTAAGACAAAGTCTACCTATTAAACTGTAAGATCAAAGGAGTTGGATCTTAAGGGGCGTCCAGACCAGATGAGCGAGCAGTAACGAACGCGAGCAAACATTTATTCAAATTCGCTCGTGATTTATGCTGCTCTCAAGCACATGATCAGCTTCCGTCCAGACCTAGCGATTATTTGTATGTTCGGCGTTGATCGGTGTGTGGCACTTCATGTTCATAATGTCGGAAAAAATTATTGCTTGTATGTTTTTCATTGTATTTTATAAATTGTTGAAACGTCAAAAAAGAAAACGACTGCAGAGGAGATGGTGGAACATAACTCTTTTTAAAAATCGAGTTTCTCATGGTGGTAACAATTTACTAAACGATGTTGAAACAGAAGATTCTGGAAAATTTAAGAACTTTTATCGGATGTCACTTCCAGATTTTAATACCTTATTAGATTTAATTGACATAAAAATAATAAAAAGTGATACCAATTACCGAAAAGCGATTTCATCTAGAGGAAGGCTAGCTATAACCTTACGGGTCTTGGCGATTTTTGTACTCCTCTATTAGTTCTAAAACAACTTCATTCGGCCATTCCATTTTTGATATTCGATCGCAAACGTGGTAAACAAAATCCCGTCCAAACCGAACGTGCAATAGCGCAAATTTTCTTTGATGTACCGACACGGCGTGGAACAGCGTCGAGCGCGAGCAAGCAGAAAATTTTCGCCACTGCAAGAAAATCTACAAAATAAAATAGTTATTTTTTGTAAACACTTCTGCGTTAATTCCAAACGGAAAATACTTGTCAGAAGTTAGGTTTACAGATATACAAATTGGCCAAAGAACAAAAAAATGCTTAACGTTTCGTAAAGTTCATCTCTTTCCGTCGTATAAAGAAAAAAAAACTATTTAAAATATTTAAATTCAACTATTCGAGAACACTTTAGTTTTTTAAAACAGATACGTCTACAAAAACCGTTGACGTTCTGTTAATTTTTTTTGCTTCCGACGACGGAAAGAGATAAACTTTCCGAAACGTTAAGCATTTTTTTGTTCGTTAGGCAAATTTGTATATCTGTAAACCTAACTTCTGACAAGTAGTTTCCGTTTAGAATTAACGCAGGAATGTTTATAAAAAATACCTATTTTATTTTGTAGATTTCCTTGCAGTGGCGAAACACCCATATAGGATTTTTTTGGAGATATAATTCAATGTTACGCCATTGACCAGACCACGCCCCTCTCCCATCGAGCTACGGAAAAAAAGACAGATCGCTCCGGCATTGCGTAAGTTATGGTCTGCTGATTTTTGCTACCGCCACGGACTGCCTCGATGATTTATAGAGCTACGGTTTTACCGGTTGCGAACCATCCAAGTAGTACCTATCAGCCGCGTGCTGTCTATCTGAAATTAAATAATAATTGAAAATTTAAACGCTATTTTGATGGCCGCGGAAGATAAATGCTCTTATCGCTATAAGATAATAACAGAGATTTCTTGAACTGAATAACGCCAAGCCTATAGAGTAATGGTGTTTGAAGTTTCTTCTTTTATTTACACTTAGTAAAAGTTCTTTTAGGTTAGAGTATTGAATAAAGTACCTATTGGTTATTATATTAATACGACACTATATAGGGTGATTCACGGCGATGGCACGTTAGATGTTTATGGACTGAATTGGTGATAGAATTATTTCGAAAATTTGGTTTGGTTTTTCATTTTTTAGAAAATTTGAATATTTACGTAAAGGCATCTGCTCCATATTTCTAAAATATTTTCAGAATTACAGTGTTGCCGCATCATTCGAAAAATCGTAGCATCTTTCTTATTTTAAATGAAACACCCAGTATATTATTACATTTTTGAAAACTCCTCTCATATCTCATAATTTTTATATTATACTAACCTATACCTACCTCTAATAGTTTTTAAGATAAAAAATAAAACATGTGTAAAATTGACAAAAACATGATATTGAATAAGCATTGGTAAAATCACGAATTAAACATTTTTAAAGTTGAAATTTGGGTTATAAGTTAACGAAAGTCGATATATTCGATCTGTCTAAATAAACCAATTGGATATTACACAGAGTAATTAATAATGAATATTCTTCAAAAAATCAAAAGACTAATAAAATTGCTTTCTAACGATATATCATGTTCCTATACCATGGGCCGGATGGGCCCCCTCCCCCCCCCTCTGTATCCGCCACTTGTCATGTTGATATAATAACACACTTTCAAACAAGAGAAGAAAAAAAAAACAAAATAAACAAATCGTTTCTCTTCCTGTTTCAGAAAATCAGACACTACAAAGATCGATTCAAAAGACAGCAAGGAGCGCATCTCTATCTTCCCGGGAGCTATGTGACAGAAGGAGACCAAGGACCCGATGCTGGACCTTGGTCAGAGTGGTCAGAACCCAGTCCGTGTTCCAGAACGTGCGGAGGAGGTGTCAGTACGCAGTACCGACAGTGTCAGCAAGGTTACACGTGCCAAGGACCGGAAAGGAGGCATTTTTCATGCAACACTCAAGTGAGTAGTATTATTTTATTTTTAGAGTTTGTAGACTTTTTTTGTGAAGCCTCAATTAGAGAAAATAGCTACAGATAAACCAAAATAACTAGCTAAACAAAAATAGGCCTTACATGTTGCTGTTTTATTAATTAATACTAGCGTGTACCCGCGACTTCGTTCGAATTAATCATTTGTAATGGTGATGATAAAGCAAAGCAAGAATTTCCATTAACCTACAAACTGGATAAAATTTTCTCACATTTATGTCAGCATGAGAAAAAACAATATGGCGTTATTATTATATAACTTGGTAATATTTGAGGGGTAGTTTCATTTCATTGGAATTTGACTTCCGTTCGAAAAATCCGTTTGCCAAAAATAAGCTTTTTACGTGAAGCAGTTTAAGCAGAATCGTGGTTAATCAATTACCCAACCTTTTGGAACACCCTGTATGATTTTTTAAAAAAATTTCAAAATATGTAAAAAAACAAAATAAATTATGCGTGTCCATACGTTTTCCCGAAAGACTAACCGTTTTTTAAATAACAAATATTGTAATATTTGAGGGGCGTTTTCACCCTCTTGGAATTTCAGATTCGAGAAACCCCTCCTTATCGAACTTCTACATCCCATAGTCAATCCGTTTACCAAAAATCAGCTTTAAACGTCAAGCAGTTTAAGCAGAATCGTGACTTACTCAATGGTCATATTTTATGAATCACCCTGTATAAATTTTTAAAAAATCTTAAAATATGTAAAACAACAGAATAATATATACGTTTTTAAGAGTTTTTCCGAAAAACTCACCGGTTTTTAAATAAAAAATGTTCTAATATTTGAAGGATGGTTTCACCCCCTTAGAATTCGAGTTTCGAAAAATTCCTTCTTATCGAACCTCTACACCCTAAAGTCAACTCGTTTTCCAAAAATCAGCTTTTTACGTTAAGTGCTTTAAGCAGGATCGTAAGTAATATTCGTGACTAGATTTTTTGAAACACCTTGTATACATTTTTAAAAAATCTTAAAATATGTAAAAAAACAAAATAAAATACACGTGTTTAAGCATTTTTTCGGAAACTTGACCGTTTTTTAAATAAAAAATATTGTAATATTTGAGGGGAGGTTTCACCCCCTTGGAACTGGAATTTCGAAAAATCCCTCCTTAACTTACTGAAAACAGGCAATTTTTTGCAGAAATAGTTTTATTCTTTCAAGTCACCACCCTTTACTTTCAATAATTATATAAAAAATGTCTATACCTATGTGGCGGATTCATCTATCCAAAAAAATCCTTATGGGTTTTTCGCCACTGCACTGCAAGAAAAATCTACAAAATAAAATAGTTATTTTTTGTAAACACTTCTGGCGTTAAACCTAAACGGACGCTGCTTGTCAGAAGTTGTGTTTACAGTAATAAAAATTTCCCTAACAAAGAAAAAAAAATGCTTAACGTTTCGGAAAGTTTTCTCTTTCCGTCGTCGGAAGCAAAAAAAAATATAAAGAATCAAGAAAAAAACTATTTAAAATATTTAAAGTGAACTATTCGAGAACACTTTACAATTCCATACATACGAGGCGTTTCTGAAAAAATAAGAAGGATATGAAAACAATATAACGTACAAACATCTTTCAAAACACAAAATACACTTAGATCAATTTTATCACATACTAAACCAATGAATACAGAACAACAAACAAAAAATGTAATATACCAAATACCCTGTGAATGCGATAAATTTTACATTGGTGAAACATCTAAACCCTTAAATGTTAGAATTAAAGAACATAAAGATTATTTAAGAAAGGGAGACTTTCACAAATCTAAGATTTGTCAGCATTCATGGGACACAGGGCACAGAATAAATTTTAATAACGCCAAAATTATAATGAAAGAAGCGATAGCCTCTAAAAGAAAAATAAAAGAGGCTTTTTTAATTCAATCTAATAAAAATAAATGTATTGCTCATGCATCTGTAGATGTTAGTAATGTATGGCAATCGCTTCTTTGATTTTAAAGAACATTACATAAATAAACATAACATACCGTTTTACCTTATTAAGTAATTATCAGGTAGTAATTGTTAATTTTGAAGTTTAACTTAATATAATGTCATTTTAACAGAACGTCAACGATTTCTTGTAGACGTATCTATTTTAAAAAGTAAAGTGTTCTCGAATAGTTCAATTTAAATATTTTAAATAGTTTTTTCTTGATTCTTTATATTTTTTTTTTGCTTCCGACGACGGAAAGAGAAAACTTTCCGAAACGTTAAGCATTTTTTTTTCTTTGTTAGGCAAATTTTTATTACTGTAAACACAACTTCTGACAAGCAGCGTCCGTTTAGGTTTAACGCCAGAAGTGTTTACAAAAAATAACTATTTTATTTTGTAGATTTTTCTTGCAGTGCAGTGGCGAAAAACCCATAAGGATTTTTTTGGATAAATAATTATATATGTATGTTACAATGAAAAAAAATAACTATCCCCTAGCATTTCTATTTGTAATCAAAAAATTCATTTTTTTACATATCCATAATTAAAACAGGCCAAACTATTATAATAAAACCCTGCAATTTCTTAGTAATCTATAAAAACTATTCAAAACTAACATTTTCTTTAATTCAAGTTTTTTAGACATATATTTACATTCTAATCCCTGATATAAAATTAAGAAATATAAGAAATTTCACAAAATTCAATTTTAAGGAATTAAATACAATGGCCACCCATGGTGCATGTGTAATTTTAAATTTTGGCTGTAAATATCGCTTTCTGTTAAAAACGAAAATAACAAAAATGTCATGACCTGTTGGTCAAGGACGTCCCCGTCATAAAACCACGTCACAATTTTTCTTATTATCGTCATTATGCAACTGATCATCATGTGCATTCACAAGACTGTAATTGATTGACCAGGTTTGAGAACAATAAAAGATCTTAATGGGAACCTTTGAAATTTTTATCGACTCTCTTTGAGAAATTCTCTCGATTATCTATGATCTGAAAGCTGGAATCATTCGAAAGTAGTTAATATTAATTACCATCAAGTTAGGTAATATGTTAAGTCGATATGGGAAAAAAGAAATAACTGTGCATGGACCCGAAGTTTTTATTTAGGAAGATTGATCAAAATTGTTTTGTATAAATTTAATTAAGGATTCTTTTTATAAAATTGTAATTAGAAGAATACCTATTTTTTGATCAAATTAATAAAAATTTAAGTATCATTATCAAGATCACTTTACAGGTCTTCTAACTGAGCACATTATTACTTTTCATGCTCATCAGAAATAATTCAAAGTGATAAGTATAGATTGTCTCTAGTTCCCCCTAGTAAATTCCACTATACATACAGGGTGAGTTTCCTACGATGGTCTCTATGGGTATCTCGGAAATTACTGGAGATAGAGAGTCGGTTAAAGGGGAAAGAACTGCAGTTTTGTAATATATAAATATGCGCCTTTCAGATTTTTGAAAAAGTTCATGGCTTACTAGATATTTCGAAAAAAACAAATTTCGGCTGTTTTAAAAATTATCCCTAATTCCATTATAAGCTATTTTTTTTTCTAAAACCTGTCATTTTTGACATATGACACAAACATATGTTTTTTTAAAATGGAAACCATAGTTGACCTTCATAAAAAACGCCATTTTTCAAGCTTTTCAGCGAAATAAGCTATAATATGTTTTCTTCGAAAAATTACTGAGTTATAGTCAATCCTTATAATTTTTAAACAATTTCACTTAGTTAGCCATGGAAACAAGTTTAATCGTCTTTGCTCTCAGAAATGTAAAGTTGTCACATCCAAACTTTGTAAATTAAAATACACAAAAATTGTAAATATGAATTTTTCAAATGAAGAAAAGCGTGTAGGATTATTATTTGTTCAACTTTTCTTGACCATACATTTTCGAGGATATGTTGACCGGTGAATGTTACGTTTTTTAGAGAATGGTTTTCAAGACATGTTTGAAAAGTTAAATTTACTTATAGCCAATAATTCTTATCTTTCTTGACTAATTTCACTTAGATTATATGGTATTCTTATTCTGTTATGATTTATAACTTATAAAAAGTCAGAATATAGTATTAAACGGTTCTTTACAATTTACATTACACAAACTTAAAAAAATACTATCACTACCTACATACACTTTAAGTTATTTTAGAAAATGTTGGCAAAAAATATGGTTTTCATTAATAGAATAATTTTTATATTCAACTAGGACATTCAAAAAAAATATTTGATTACAAATAAAAATGCTGGGAGATAATTTTTTTCTTGTAACATACATATATAATTATTGAAACTAAAGTGACTTGAAAGAATCAGTAAAACACAAAGAAGTATATAACAGTCGTCGACACTACTTAAACCAAAGTCATTTTGCGAAAAATAAAACACGCTTTACGACCATATTGTAAACTTTGGAATTTGTAATTTAGTTTGTTTATGTCTCGTGTTGGCGTCCTTAGTGCAGAACGTTACTTATTGAAAATATACAGGGTGCTTTTGACACGAGAACATGTAAATCTTATAAACTTAAAGATACAACCGTGAAATAACTAAGAATGGTATTTCATGATATTTCATTTACGTATCTTAAAATTATCCCCTCTATCTATAACCACATTTTATTTTTAGGACTGTCCCGACACTGGTGACTTCAGAGCCCAACAATGCTCAGAATACGACGATGTACCATTCGACAACGTGAAATACCAGTAAGTATCCATTTAAGTACTTGAAATAAAATTTTATAGAGTTCTTTATCATTTAGGTGGGTACCGTACACAAAAGGTCCAAACCCGTGCGAACTAAACTGCATGCCCAAAGGGCAAAGGTTTTATTACAGACACTCGCAGAAAGTTGTCGATGGTACCAGGTGTAATGACGAAACGCTGGACGTTTGTGTCAATGGGGAATGTCAGGTGAGACAAAAACATCAATCTTATTTTTTACGTATTTTACTTTTCATGGAATATACACTCAGATGCAAAAAAAAACGCAACAGATTTTTTTTCTTCAAGTGTAAAGTGTTCCATTTTTTTATTTTTATCTTTATTTTCGAGAATTTTTTTAGCAAACTGTATATAAAACTATCAACTTTAATTCATAAACTCAGTTTTTTATAAACTCTAGTATGTGGCTTATTATACAGGGTTAATTGAAGGATTCTTTTTCATTCTAACTTTAAAACACCCTGTGCATTAATTTCGTGAGTAACTTTTCCTAAAACATTATTTTTCGATCGGAACCATGTCTCCTGAGCATTCTGTTTTTTGACTCATATCAACATATGCCTTGGTTAAATTTTAAGAGCGAAATGAATTTGCCACCAACAATTTGTAATTTTTTTAACTGTCATTACTTTATGATGTTATTTTTTAATATCACGAGGTGGCGTTGGCGACTATTGTCATAATGTCATATCGACACTGATTCTTCTTCTTCTAGTGCAGATCCATTAATGGATGTTTGCGATAACATTTTCCATTGCTTCTCCGTTCCGGGCGGTGTCTATTAACGACTGAACATCGAGTAGTCCTGTCCACTGTCTAATATTCCTCAGCCAAGACATTTTCTTCCTTCCGATACCCCTCCGGCTTTCGATCTTGCCTTCTATCAACAAATGCAAGAATTGATATTTGGGGTTTCGCATTATGTGCCCCAGGTATGCGGTCTTTTTCTTATTAATCAATTCAAATAATTCACGCTCTTTGTCAACGCGTCTGAGAACTTCCTCATTTCTCAATCTAGTCGTTCAAGGTATCTTCAGGATTCTGCGATATAGCCACATCTCAAAAGCCTCCAATTTGTTGATGGTAGCTGCTTTCAATGTCCAATCTTCCATACCATAAAGGAGCACCGACCATACATAACACTTTACGAATCTTAATCTAAGACTAAGGTCAAAATCAGAACAGACAAGTACTTTTCGAAACCTCAAGAATGCCTGCCGAGCTTGTTCGATGCGACATTTAATTTCCTTGTCTGATGTCCAATTTTCGGAGAGCCAGATGCCCAAGTACTTAAATTTATCTACTCTTTCTATGGGCCTTGAGTTAAATGTTAGGATGGAGTTTATAAACACATCTGGATTTCTGGATATAATCATAAATTTGGTTTTCTTGATGTTGATGTTTAAACCCATTGCTTTGCTCTGTTCTCCTACCTTGTTGACCAGTTGTTGTAGGTCGTGTATATTGTCTGCAATTAGACCGTATCGTCGGCATAGCGGATATTATTAATCCACACTCCATTAACTTTGACCCCCATTTCCACGTCCTCCAGAGCCTCTTGGAAAATAGCTTCTGAGTATAAATTAAATAGGAGTGGAGACAGCACGCAACCCTGTCGTACCCCCCTTCTAACTTGTATGGGATTGGACATGGTATTGGACAATTTTATTTGTGCTGTTTGGTTCCAGTATAACTTCTCAATGCATTGGGTGTCTTTATGATCTATATCAAGTCTTTTCAGGAGCTGCATTAATTTGTGGTGCTGTACGCGATCGAATGCCTTTTCGTAGTCTATGAAACACAGACACACATCCTTTCTCTGATCGTAGCAGTTCTGGACAAGCACCTGTGTTGCAACTATCGCTTCCCTAGTGCCTTTAACCCTTGTCTGAACCCCATTTGCGAATCGCTTATGTCCCTTTCACACTGATTATAACTCTATATTCAAATTTAAAAAATATTAAGAAGTAACGATACAGGCTTCGTTTTAATAAATATTAGTAACACTAACAGAACTATGGACATTAAATTAAATAACTGTAATAACCAGGTGTGACAAACAAACAAAAAACTTGTAAAAAATACTGTAATACTCTGTATTACCTCCCCCCCCCTGCAATTTATGACTGTCTGTAGACGTCGATTTATATTGTTAATGAAGCTGCAAATATGTTGTGTTATGTTTTCCCATTTTTCTTCAAGGACCAAGCAAATATTCATAATTTCAGCCATATTCAACTAGATAAATGACTTTTACACAATCTACTACACTAAGAATACAATACCACATTCAATCGTACACAACAATAATCACCAAAGTCACCTCGCAATTATGAAGAATAACATCAAAAAGTAACGATAAGTGAAAACATTGCAAAATGTTTGTAGCAAGTTCATTTTGCTCTTAAAAATTAACCAAGGCATGTGTTGATATGAGCCAAAATAACAAAATGCTCAGGAGACATGGTTCTGATTGAAAAACAATGTTTTAAGAAAAGTTACTCACGAAATTATTGTAGAGGGTGTTTTAAAGTTAAGGTAAAAAGCAACTCTTCGTTAACCCTGTATAATAAGTCAAAAATTGGCTCAATTGATAGAGCAGATAAAGCTTGCGTTGCTTCACATACTTTTGATCATTGATCATTGTATAGATGTTAATAATTTAAAATTAATCAGACATGTTTGAAAAATTATAGGTAATTAAATGATTATGGGAACACATCAAAATAATTAAATATAAAAAAAACAATACGAACATAGATAATGGTTCTATTTCTTCTAGTTCTCCTGTCCCTATTACTCTAGTGTCGGAAATTTATTATAATAGTTTTTCTGAAATCAATTGGAATGGATTGAGACTCTTAATTTCATTTTATATAATCTGGACAAATGATAATCTGGAACACATTGTTTGTTCACACTTCAATTCGCAGACGATCGAATAATAGTCGCCAATGACAAAGACGATATGGAATATATGCTAAGAAAACTTATTGAAGAATACGGAGAATGGGGCCTTGACAGTTAACATAGTCAAAACAAAATATTTATGTATTAACGAATATATTCAGTGTCAAGAGTATGAATACTTGGGAATTACAATTGATAACACTGGAACTGGCTGCAGAGAAATAGAGAAAAGGATTATCAACGCGAAAAAAATAATCGGATGTCTAAATGGAATATTATGGAGCAAATCAATAACAAAACGAAGAAAATTCAATATATATGAAACCATGACAGCATCCTCCTGTATGGAGCAGAAACATGGAGAATAACTGGGAAGAAAGACAAGAAGAGGATAGAGGCCGTAGAAATGGATGTCATTCGAAGGTCAATGGGAATTTCAAGACAACAACGAATAAGAAATAATACCATAAAACAACAAATAGGTATATATATATATATATATATATATATATATATATATATATATATATATATATATATATATATATATAAACAATAAATAGTACGATAACACTGGATATAGAGAAAAAGCAGCTGATCTGGTACGGACATGTAGAGCGAACGAAGAATACAAGATGGCTCAAGAAAATAATCAATTGGCAACCAAAGGGCAGAAGAAAACAGGGAAGACCGAAACTGGAATGGCAAAAAAGCGTACATAAAGCGATGAGTGAAAGAAACCTGTCAACAGAGGATTGTACGAATAGAACAGGCTGGAAATTGGGTATGGGACAACGTAGAAAAACGTTCTAAACCGACTAATATAATATATACAAACGAATTAAGAGTTCTAGTAGTTTCAGTTGACTTCGGAAATACTATACACACGATTGGTTTTGTCGACAAAACTCTTCCTTTTTTTGTTTCATTTTCTTGCTGGGAGATGTTATTCGGCTATCCCATCGTAAAAATATAATGAAGCTTATTGACTACAATTTTTTGTTGTTGTTTTAGAAAGTTGGATGTGATATGATGTTGGGTTCGGCCCTCAAAGAAGACGACTGTAGGGTTTGTGGTGGAGATGGCAGCACCTGCAATACAATTACCAACACGTTAGAGCTGAACGATATGCAAGTTGGTGAGAAAAAATAACTCATGTTACGTATATGGAAAAATATAAAATCTAATTTTTATTTGTAGGATATAATGATATTTTGTTGGTGCCTTCTGGTGCTACTAATGTAGTGGTTGAAGAAGTAGCACCATCCAATAATTATTTAGGTAATATATGACCAATAGAATATACAGGGTACCAATGAATGATTGCGAAAAAAAAATAATCTGATTACTTTTTAAAAATAATGGACATTCTTTAATATTAATATTGCAAAAAATATATTGTTAAAAAATATAAGTTTGATTAGTAATTTTGACTATTTTTAGCTATAAGGAATACATCTGGCCATTACTATCTTAATGGTAACTGGAGGATAGACTTTCCAAGAGCTGTGGATTTTGCTGGAAGTAAATTCCACTACGAAAGGTATCCCCAGGGATTCGCTGCTCCAGATAAAATTTACACACTTGGACCAATAGACGAACCTCTGTTCATTGTGGTATGTTATTAGAAATTTTGTTCGTTGTCTGCTGGTTTTAATTTTCTATTAAATATTTTAGTTGTTGTATCAAGACTCAACAGTTCCTGTAAAGTACAAATACAGTTTACCGACGAATGTCCAGCCTGGATCAGAATCTGAAACCTACGCTTGGACTTTCGATGAGTTCAGCCCGTGCTCAGCTACTTGCGGGGGAGGTATTTATAATTTAAATATTAGAAGAATTTTTAGTAATATCGATATACTATACTTCCAGGATCAAAATTCCGCCACCCTAAATTGACTAAGTTTGATGTTTAATAATTTTTTATTTTGTAATACGATTTTTATGATTATGGTATCAGTGTGAAGATAAATTTATTGCCATTATTCTTTATTACTTTAATCGCTTCTATTCTTCGGTTAGGTGGGTTTATACCGGGGTAAATCAAAACTTTGTTTTTTGCAATAAATTCCAAACACCCTGTGGAAAAAATGAGACGGGCATTTTGGATAAAAAAAACACTTTCCTGTAATCTTAGATGCATTCCTAACATTTCACTTTTTAAATTATTCCTTTATCTCTATTGTTTTATGAGCTACACATTTTTAAGTGAAGTATTGATTTCAGAGAATTTCATTGACAAAAACAATAATTTTATAATAATTTTAATAACGTGTTTGTCCAACTCTCGCAGCAATAACAGCTCGAGTTTTTTGTCATCGAATGAATAAGCGTATTTATTCTTTCTTGATCAATAGCTTGATGAATATCAGCTATATCAGATATATATAAAAACAAATTCGTCTACAAACTAATACCATAATCATAAAAATTATTGGATTACAAATTGAAAAGTTATAAAACATCGAACTTAGCCAAAATTTTAGGGCTGCGGAATTTTGTGCCGAGATGTTCATATTTAAAATTGAAATATTTATTATTATTGAACTAGTTTTCTATAATGAAGAATCGCCATAGACGTGCTTGCACGCACATTTCAGCAGCGTCTAACTCAGCAATTCAAAATTAACAAAAGTTATTAACATTTTACTGGTTTCGAGGTCATCAGAAATAATCAAATTCCCATATGTTTGGTTATACTGCTTATGACTAGTGTCATATATAGTATTCGCAAAACAATTTCCGATGCACGTGATCAACTTTGAGTGACCAGCGATGGCGACCATAGGCGTGCACACGGGGCGGGGGCCGGGGGGCCATGCCCCCCTAATCAGCATAAATAATGCTTGTAAATTAAAAAAAAACTCAAACGGAGTAAGTTAAAAAATAAAAAAAACCTCAAACGAAAACCCACAAAAAAAACCGTTGGAAAAGCTTTAATAGAAATATAAGGAAAATGTTACTTTGCGCACGCTCGTATAAAAAAAAATCGGCGCTATTTTTTCTCCCTGTCTTTTTTTTTTGATTCGTAATCTTTAACTTTGGCCCCCCGTTATTAAAAAGCCTGGTCACGTCTATGATAGCGACAACGCTGCCAGGTTGTGATGAATTTATGAGATAAATCTTAATTTAAAATTGACAAACAATATATTATATCATTTTTTAAAGAGTTTTACATGTTATTTTTAATTTAATAACTAATATTTTAGTAACGAATTGATTTATTTGTTTTATAGCTTATTTTACTTATTACATATTGGCAAAAACTAGTCCATTATAAAGATTATTCTAAGCGTTATTATGTGTTATTTATTTATTGATGTACATCTTACAACGCCATAAGTGGTACTAACAAGTAAGAGGGTGCTATTAATGCACAACCTAATAATCACAGAATTTAATTAAAACTATGAAAGTGGTATAATGTGCTTATCAATCAAACTTACTTCTCTGACTGCAGTCAAGGGTAATAAAGGACCTTGTCACGTTCTTGTTCAAAAGGTTTATCGGGGAAGTTACAAGCTCTTTGCCTCGACTGTTTAAATGCTTCGGCATATTTTCAACACACAATTTCAAGAAATGCAATACAAAAACTCGAAAATTTAGTTCTTAAAAGAACTGTTTGTGCTTTAAAGTGCAAAATTTAAAAAAAAACTACGAAAATAAGCAAAAAAAACGAAAATTGCTCACAAAAATTCAACAACAACACAATATTATACAAAATAATGACTGACATTAGGATAATTGTCAAATAATAAAGGACAACATTGCTGAACACGGCCCAGTACCAGTGTGAGCAACATAGCGATAATAAAATTCGGTTTAAACTAGCGATGGGACTATCGAATGAATTAGACTATCGAATGGTTACTGAATGAATGATTTCAACTATCGAATGGTTTTATTCGAATAAAATCATTCATTCATTTGTATACTAAAGCATATGTGACAACCTCGCCGTGCAACTAAATGGTTATCGTTGAGCCACGACTATCGAATGCTTTTGATAAATGAAATTTAGTATTCGTTTGATTTTTGTGTACGTCAGTGCATTATTAGTTCTTCCAAATTTTTATAACTTCACCTTATAAATACTGTGCTCTTTTTGCGTTTATTAAAATATTTAAAATACTAAAATAGTAGTTTTTTTTTAATTGACGATTGTGTGCGTGTGCAGGTGTCACACTTTTTCCGAAAATTTGTGTGATTTTCCGTAGCCCGACCTTTCAATTATTTTATTTTATATGGGTATATATGGTCTATTTTTTAATGGGAAATTTTGAGAAGTAGCAATTTTTAAGAGAGATGAGATGAACTTAGAATTAATTTTAAAAATACATATTTGTATTTTAGATGTTTTAATAATATGAATTAGTTGAACTTAATAATCATATTTAAGTAATGTGGTTAAATAAATGGTTATCGAACTCAAACTATGGGGTGTGAAAATTAAATTGACGCTTTTACGAAAGTTGGAAAGAAAAGACGAAAGTTTTACACGTGCCAATTAAAAAAAGGTTAACGATGTTTGTATTTTGTTTATGCTAATTCTCTTACATGTAGTTTTTTGCGAAGTAATATTTCATTTATTTTTTAAAGTAAATGCCAGTAAAAATAAATATTATTTTTAAATAGTAATATAAAGTAGGTACCTAATATTAATAATTTTGATTTCTAATTTTTTATTTATATTTTCCTTCCATTACACTGCATGCTTAGAAAATTAATAAATGTTTATATTTCATGATTTTAAAGTTTGTTGTTAATATAACAAATTAGTTCTGTAATTATTATTATTTAATAAACCAACGTTGCCAAAAAATTTAAAGACTATATTATTTTTAAATAGAATCTAATATAAATAATTTTGACATCTAATTTGTTGTTTATATTTTGCTACTACGTAAAAAAATGTTTATATTAAATTATTTTAAATTTTGTTGTTAATAGGTATAACAAATTATTACTGTTATTATTTTTCTTATTAAGCCAGCCTTTGCTTAAAAACATTAAACATCATTTTACTACATCCAAAATAACAAGTATTATTGCAGTGTAACAACAGAATATTAATAAAAAAAATGCAAAATATATGACATACTATCCCTAACTAACTAAAGCCAAACAATAATATTCTTTGCTAATATCCTTTAATATCAACTAATACCAATATATGGCAACAGCGCCCTTCATAATGTATTTTCTGTGTAAATACTAGCACCTCAATAAAAAAAATAATGTGTCCTTATCTTTATATGACTCCGCAAAAAATCAAAGATGCCGGCTTCTTTCATAGCATTGCCACCGACCGCTGACGGGTTTCTCGGAAAGAAACCTATGTCGCCGGGCGACAACTAAAATCCAGTTAATATTTTATTATAATCGATCCTGACGAATAAATGAATTTCATAAATGAATGAATTTTATAAATGAATGGTTTTTGCTGCCGAATTACTAGAATACAATATTTCAAGGCAGATGACGCATCTATTCGATAATTTTTATTCGAATAGTTTTCAACGAATGTTTTTTTACTAGCTATCGAATTATTCGAATGAATTGCAACTATCGAATGTTTCGATAGTATTCATTCGATAGTTCCCACTACTAGTTTAAACTAATTTTTGCAGCTTTAATCTAAATAAAATATATGTTACAATCATTTGCTCTATAAAGTAAAATAAAGAGCTGCTCGGTATCTTAAATTATACAACAAATTTAAACATTTTTGCCAAAATTTCATTTAGTCAGGTTTATAGACTTTAGTGTCAATGTCGATGTCGATATGATTGATGACGTGCATCGGAAAATGTTTTCCGATTATAGTAGGTAGTTGCGAATTTTTAATGATACAAAAATATTTTGTGTCTGGACATAAACTAAGATTTCTTTTACTAAATTCATAATTTCGTTATGTTTACTTATTTTTCTTTCCTTAAATTTAATTCTGTTTTTAAAATCCTTAGGAACTCAATTCAGGAACGTATCATGTGCTGGTCGAAAAACCCTGGAACCTGTCGACGAAAAACTCTGCGACGGCTACAGAAAACCGGATACCTCCAGGAAATGTAACGAAATAGCCTGCGAGGCACAATGGGTGCCTCACCCGTGGGGCAACTGTTCCGTGCCATGCGGTGAAGATGGTGGCGTTCAAACTAGGCAGATTTCCTGTCAGCAGATCATATCCAACGGATATCCGACTTTGGTCGATGACATTGAATGTCAAGGACCCAAACCACCGGAGAAACAGAAATGTAACCAGGGGAAAACTTGTGCCAAATGGTACACGGAACCATGGAAACCGGTAAGAACCAGAATTATTTTTGATTAATAGAATAAAACACTCCAAAAAAATTCTATGGGTATTTGGCCACTGTAAGAAAATCTACAAAATAAAATAGTTATTTTTTTTGTAAACACTGCTGCGTTAATCGATTTTTTTAATTTTTTTATTATTTTTTTTTATTTATTTTTTTTAATATTTTTTTCTAATTTTTTTTGTATTTTTTAAAATTTATTATTTTAATTTTTTGTATTTTTTTATTTATTATTTTTTTAACAGAACGTCAAAGTTTTTTATAAACGTATCTGTTTTAAAAAAAAACTAAAGTGTTCTCGAATAGTTGCACTTGGATATTTTACATATTTTTTTTTCTTTGTCCTTTGTATTTTTTTTTGCTTCCGACGACGGAAAAAGATATACTTTCCGAAACGTTAAGCATTTTTTGACCGTTAGGCTAATTTGTTTATTAGTAAGCTACTGCGGACAATTAGTCTCCGTTGAATTAACGCACCAGTGTTTACAAAAAAATAACTATTTTATTTTGTAGATTTTCGTGTGGCGAAATACCCTTTGAATAAGAAGACTAAGGAAGGAGCATAATGCTATCCATGTATTCATGCATGGTGGGCGGAAAAAGGACTCTAAGGTGGGGATCCTTGACAGTTTCTGTTTGACGATTCATTTGACACATTTGAATTTGATTTGAAATT
>NW_022147287.1:4483340-4583340 GCF_002938485.1 Sitophilus oryzae | reverse complement strand
AAAGTTATAGGGGGTGAGCCACTTTTGACACGCACCCGGTATATTATTTGTATTTACCCTTTTGAAAGCTAGTAACTTCCTGGGGAAGCATCTTAGGGCATTTGCTCATAGGAAATTTTTGTTTTATTTTTATCTTTAGAATCACTTCCTAAAGTTCTACGCTATTTTTTCACACTCTGTATATTTTTAGTTCCGCACAAGAAATATCTGAAACAACAGGAAGATCATCATTATCATCAGAACTTGCTACTGGTTCATCAGACCTATCATCAAGCTCAACTGAACTCTCATCTAGTTCAACTGGTTTAACTGGTTCAACTGAATCTGTTAGTTCTTCGTCAGAATCTAGTACAGTTAGCAGTTCAGAGTATACAACTACTTCTGATTTAAGTTCCTCAGAACATACTACTATATCTACTGATGGTAAGTAATTCTAACTGTTTGTTTCCATAAACGTAGTGTTTATATATTCTTCAACATCAGAAGAAGAAATTCCGACACACAAATGTCAACCGATATTTGACAGATGTTCGACGATTAAATGCGCGTATGGCCTGGAGCCATATGTAGACGAAAACGACTGTGATACCTGTAGGTGTATTGAGCCATGTAAAGGTTTCAAATGTTCTGGAGATATGGTGTGTTTTGTGGAAAAAAATAAAAACAAGAAACTAATAAGAGATCCAAGATATGTGGCTGTGTGCAGAGAAAGTAAATTAATACCTTACAGTCTGTAGAACCCGAAATATAACATAAAAGCTTCATAATTTTTAGCTTGTTAAGATATATTAGTATGCAAGGTTTTTAATACAGCCCATTCATAACTCCTTATAGGACACAATAATTGTATTACTGTAATTTTTTGGATGTGATCTTTTGTAATCTTCACTGACTTGTTAGACAGACTTTATACTTTCTTTAGAAAATATTTCCCAATAATAATTGGACAGGCTGTATGAAAAACCTTGCAACCCTGTAGATGGAATTATGTTTCTTATGTATTTTTTCCAGGATCATCTACTAGTGAAAGTACATCAGAACAATCTACTGAAACAGTCACTACAGAAAGTACACAGTTCACTGACACAACCGGTACAAGTGAGAGTACTTCTGAAGATACAACTGGAACTACTGAAAGTACCGCATTCTCTACGGAAAGTAGTACTGAATTCTCAACAACCACTGAACTATCTTCAAGTACTGCAGGATCGACTGGAGCAAGTGGATCAACAACAGATGACGTTCGCGATGAACCTGAAGATAAAGATCTACCAGAACCACCACGTAGGGTTGAATCGCCAACTGAAACAACTGTTAGCTCAGGAACGGGTATGTATGATATTCCTGGTCCTATTTTTTTTCATACTTATTCATTTATTATACATTTTTTATATATTTTAATTTTCTATTTGTATTTGTAGAAACAACTGTTACAGATGTCAGTACATCAACAGAAACTACCACTGAATTTACTGGTTCTACCAGTGAATCAGGCTCTACAGAATCATCCACAGAAGGTACCAGTGTTTCTACTGAGTTCTCAACAACTGAAGTTAGTGGCACTACCGAAGTTAGTGGCACTACTGAAGTCAGTGGAAGCACAGAGGTTAGTGGTAGTACAGAAACTAGTACTTCAAGTGAAACTACTGAAACTGCTACCACCGAATCAACTACTGAGTACACCGGTAGTACTGAAACTGACATATTCTCATCAACTACCGAAACAACAGAGGAAACTCGTAAGTGTATGAAGAACATAAGTTTTTGATAATATAATGTCTACTTTCTAGCATGGCCTACAACTCCTGCCAGGGACATATTTAAGAAGAAGATGAGGATGTGTAAACGTAAGAAGATCATGCTCTGTCAGAAATCGGAATACGGTTGTTGCTGGGACAATATTCACGAAGCAAAGGGTCCATTTGATGAGGGTTGTCCAGCACCAAAGACTTGTAAGGAATCGACGTTTGGTTGTTGTCCAGATGGATTATCAGCTGCTCTTGGTAATATTATAATATAAAATCGTATTTTTATATTTCACATTTCGCTTATCATATTTTCACATTTTTCATTTTCACATTTTTTACATTTTCACATTTTTACATTTCACATTTTCACATTTTATATTTCACATTTCACTTTTGAATTTCATATTTCAATTTCAATTTCACATTTCAATTTCATATTTCAATTTCACATTTCAATTTCACATTTCAATTTCACATTTCAATTTCACATTTCAATTTCACATTTCAATTTCACATTTCAATTTCACATTTCAATTTCACATTTTAATTTCTTATTTCAATTTCACATTTCAATTTCACATTTCAATTTCACATTTCAATTTCACATTTTAATTTCGCATTTCAATTTCACATTTCAATTTTACATTTTAATTTCACTTTGCAATTTCACATTTCAATTTTACATTTCAATTTGACACTTTAATTTTATATTTCAATTTCAATTTTCCATTTCAATTCACATTTCAATTTCACATTTCAATTTCACATTTCAATTTCACATTTCAATTTCACATTTCAATTTCACATTTCAATTTCACATTTCAATTTCACATTTCAATTTCACATTTCAATTTCACATTTCAATTTCACATTTCAATTTCACATTTCAATTTCACATTTCAATTTCACATTTCAATTTCACATTTCAATTTTACATTACAATTTCACATTTCAAATTCACTTTTTAATTTCACTTTTCAATTTCACATTACAATTTTACATTTCAATTTTACACTTTAATTTTAAAATTTCAATTTTATATTTCAATTTCACATTTCAATTTCACACTTTAATTTCACATTTCAATTTCACACTTCAATTTCAGATTTCAATTTCACATTTAAATTTAAATCTGTCATTTCAATTTCACATTTTAATTTTACATTTTCTTTTCATTATTGCCGTTTGAAACAATTATAGGACCTAAAAATCGTGGATGTCCTTCCAGTCATTGCAACGAGACACTGTTCGGGTGTTGCTGGGACAAAAAGACACCTTCCGAAGGCAACAACGAAGAAGGATGTCCTCCCCGACCTCCGGCGTGCCTGGAATCGAAATGGGGCTGTTGTAAAGATAACGTCACAGAGGCTAAAGGGCCCAAAGGTAAGGGATGCGAACCAGAGAAGGAAAAAGAGAAAGGAAAAGCTGCCCCTGTCACGAAAGAATGTTCGAAAACTGAGCACGGGTGTTGTCCTGATGGATCAACCGCTACAGGTATGAGATATAGTTTATTTAGGAGACTTTGCAAATTATTATTATAATCTAGGTCCGCAGTATCAAGGATGTAAAATGCCATGCTCTAATACAACTTATGGATGTTGTCCAGATAAAGAATATCCAGCTCACGGTCCTAATGGAGAAGGATGTTGCCTTGGTGGACCGTTCGGTTGTTGTCCCGATGATATTACAGCCGCTAGAGGACCTAATGGAGATGGATGCGAATGTCAGTATTCGCCGTATGGTTGCTGTCCAGATAACAGAACACCAGCTAAAGGTAGAGGATTACTATACTCTATAAATACTTACTCTCTCTTTGGATGGAACAAACATAAATGCTGCCCAAAAGAAAAGGGGGACAAAACAAATATCAATGTGCTTTTAATGTCTTTTTTCTAGGTTATAACAAGGAAGGTTGTGGATGTGCGTATTCCCAATTCGGATGTTGTCCAGACCAAGCCACCGAAGCACACGGGCCAAATTACGAAGGATGTCCGTGTCATGCCTTCCAATTTGGTTGTTGTCCTGATGGTGTTACAGCTGCTGATGGACCACATCAACAAGGTAAATAAATGTTTCCTAATAATTTTAATAATTAAAATCGACCTTAGGTACACTAAAATATTTTTTTTCCATAGCAATTGTTAAAATTGCCTTATATCTATCAAAAATAGTAGATAATTAATAATAGTACTTTAACCGCAAGGGCAGATTAAATGATACTTTAACAGCGAAGATTGGTTAAAAACTTTATTTCTTCTCGCGCGTTTTTTAATTTCCTCCATTTTTGAAAATTTTTGTATTCCTTTTAATAATAATAATAAGTTATTCGGGATTTAAACGGAAGTAGTTTGGATATGGCGTTTGTCGCCTCAGCCTGAATATCTGTTGGTAATTTACTTATTTCGTTTTGAGCCATTTCTGGCTCCAATTCAATCAGCAATCGATACGAAAGAGAATTAAAAAATATTGACTCAAAACTGACAACTAAAGAGACAGCTTTATTTATTTGTCAAATTACATAGAAACCAACGCCAACCCAGCACAATATTTTTTCTACTCGTAATAAATTCCTTGAAATAATAATTTCTGAATATTTTTTAAAACGTAACGCGCTAACCATTTTATCGTCTTGTATAAAAAATAACTATTAATTCTGGATATTGCAAAACTTATTAAAGTATCTTGAACGAGTTACTTATTTTTATTTTGTTCTTGTTTTTTCATGTCTTTAGCTTTATGGATGGTAAGAAAACATTTTTTTTTCAAATTAAAGCAATTTTATATTTTTAAAATAATTTTCTTTGCACATCCTTAGGTTGCGATTGTAGAACGACTGAGTTCGGTTGCTGTACTGATGAGAAGACACCTGCTAGAGGACCTAATGCTGAAGGATGTGGTTGTGAAACCACCAAGTTTGGTTGCTGTTTAGACGGAGTGAACGAAGCCAAAGGAGATAACTTTGAAGGATGTGAACAAGTTCCGGAAGATCAACAAAGTAAGTCTTTTTTTTTGAATCAAGTGATATTTAACTTAAAAGGTTGTCTGATAAATTTTAGATCAATTATTTTTAATATTTAAAACTATTATAGTTTTGTTCAAAATATGGCTTACTACAATTTTGTTAAAACGTTTTGTGTTAGCCTCAAGAAGTTATAAATTAAAATTTAAATCACTATTTTAGGTAGTTGTTCATTGCCTAAAGAACGAGGACCTTGCAGAAATTACACTGTCAAATGGTTCTTTGACATGTCCTATGGTGGATGTTCTAGATTCTGGTATGGTGGTTGTGAAGGCAACGATAACAGGTTCAGAGGCAAGGAGGAATGTGAAGCTGTTTGCGTTAAACCTGAAGGAATAGGTAACATAACCCTTTTTAAGATTATACAGTGTGTTTAAGAGAAATAAACACATGAAAAACAGTTTGTTTTAAATTTTCTATGAATGTTTTTCTTAATGAAAGTTCTTTGTAATTACAGCTTCTTTTAATTTTCAAATAAAGGCCCTGTTGTGTACATATATCTCTTTCATAACATATTTTATGTTTTTTAGATAGATGTAAACTGCCCAAAGTACAAGGGTCTTGCGAAGGCTACTTTCCTCAATGGTACTACGACAAAGAATCGAAACATTGCACACAGTTTATTTATGGTGGATGTCTTGGAAACAACAACAAATTCGAAACCAGAGAAGAATGTGCTGGACTATGTTCTAAGGATGATAGTACTGGTAAGGAAATCGATACATACTTAGTATAGTTAAAATTGTCCTTAAAATTACAGATTTTTTAATGTATATATTTATTTCAAACAGCAATTAGTTTTAAGATTTAATTATTCTATCATCAATTTGAGAACTGTTTCTTCTAGTGTTTTATTTAGTACCAATTTACACTAGGTTAACCAAGAATTTAACATATTTTAATTTTTATAGATCCTTGTCAACAAAAGGTAGACGCAGGTCCTTGTCGTGGTCAATACAGACGTTACTACTATGACTCATCATCAGGGCAATGCCAAGCCTTTGCCTACGGAGGCTGTAGAGGAAACAACAACAATTTCGTTTCTGTAGAAGCGTGCAAGCAAAAATGTGCACCTGCTGGTATACAAAGAGGTAAGAAAATAAAAAAAAGTGAATCAGATACAAATATATTATGTATAACTAAGGTAGCATGAGGGAAAAATAATTTGTATTTTAATAAGGGGGGGGGGGATATTGTCACTGGAGGTGTAGAAATAACATTTTAATTTCAGCTTTATTGAGACTATTACTATAAAAAATAATAGGAAAAAATAACCAGAAATTCAAAAAACGAAAATAACAAGATTCTCTCTTCTACAAAATGACAGAAAGATTTTTGGCAGAGTAAACATTCTGGCGTTATTTTTACAATAAAAAATGTGTGCCTAAAAAAATATAAAATGTTTCATATACTTAATCTACTTTTAGTTAACTAGCTAGATTAAATATTACAGGAAGTGTAACAAAGAAACAAGTGCAGTAAAAAAGCAAAAAAATGGCACACCAAATTCTAGACCTCCTAACAGCAAATCATAAATAAAAATACGTCTAAAAAACTAGAACCCCACGTTGGGCGCCATAAGTGTTATTTCTATGCCTGCTGTCACGTCGTATTTATTCAGTAACACGGTACTTATGTAGTACTACCCAATAATATTTAATTTTAGTTCTCTTTAATATAACATAAATAAAAGATTAATTAATTAGACTTAGATTATATTAGCATGTGGATAATTTCTAACAATTATTATTAACATTTTAAACTGTGAATGCCTGTTAGATTATTGCACGAATCCAAAGGATGAAGGTAACTGCACGTCTAAGGAGGCTAGGTGGTACTACGGTGCAAGGGAAAGGAGGTGTATACCGTTTTATTATAGTGGATGTAATGGTAACAAGAATAACTTCGACAGCAAAGAGACTTGCGAAGAGCAATGTCCTCAGCAAGTTGGTAAGTTGGGGTTTGTGTGTAGTTTCTTTTAACTTTTTGCCGTGTTCATAATAGTCATTTTGATTGAAGAATGTTGTATTTTTTGTATTGTTTGTGTAGATAATTGTAGTTGGATTGTTTAGTAGCATAGATAAAAATTAAACAGAAAATATGGTTTATACTGCAATTTTTGATTGGTGTTACAATAAGAAAATTAAATAGTTATAGATACTTTAATTCTAATACGACGAGTTTTTAAAATTCTGTTTGAGCTGAGCATGATGCTTTTAATAGTTATTAGATGTCGTATACTGACTCAAGACAGCATACCGTCTTATTATACAAGGTGTCCCAGAAATAAGTGTAAGTATTTTAACTGGTAGTGTATTTCGGCCTCAGAAACACGCCTATGAGGTATTTTTTGCGAAAAATTTCCGTGAAAAAAAAAAGAAAATCCAGAAAAGATCCAGTGGTTCTCAAAATTTAATCAAAAAAGCATTTTTTTTTTGCTTTTTTTGCTGATCTTAATAGCCTATCATACCTGTTGGTATGGCTAATAACTCGGTCATTTTGGACTTATTTGAAAAACGGTAAAGCGAAAAAATGTTTCTTTTGACCAGATCTACCACCCTTTAAAATACTTACACTAATTTCTGGGACATCCTGTATGAAAAGTAAAGAAAAGTAACATGAAAAAAACTATAAACAATTTATTAAATATTTTTAAGTTCTTACCATATCTAATTTTATATAGCTAAAGATACTTGCCACCTGCCTGCCGATATTGGCGAATGCGGTAACTACGTTGAAAGGTGGTACTACGACACGAAATTGCGCAGATGCCGTCAATTCTACTACGGAAGCTGCGGAGGCAACGGAAATAACTTCATAACAGAATCAGAATGTGAACAGTCTTGCTCACGACCTGAAGTACCACCGCAAATTGACACAAGGTACTATCCTCAACCGACAGAAGCACCGGAAGTAACAGAACCACCCAGAACTCAACCTCCTTGGCCACAGGTTCAAGTACCTAGTACACATAGGGCTCTTACTCTTGAAGGTATGATAATATATGTTCCATTATGAAAATATACTTTTTTCTATAGCAACTGTTAAAGTTGCCTTATATCTATCAAAAATAGTACTTTAACCGCAAGGATAGATTAAATGATACTTTAACAGCGAGGATAGGTTAAAACCTTTATTTCTTCTCGCACGTTTTTTAATTGCTTCCATTTTTGAAGACTTTTCTATTCCTTTTCATAAGATATTCGGGATTTAAATGGAAGTAGTTTGGATATGGCGTTTGTCGCCTCTGCCTGAATATCTGTTGGTAATTTACTTATTTCGTTTTGAGCCATTTCTAGTTCCAATTCAATCAGCAATCGACACGAAAGAGAATTAAAAAATATTGACTCAAAACTGACAACTAAAGAGACAGCTTTATTTATTTGTCAAATTACATAGAAACCAACGCCAACCCAGCACAATATTTTTTCTACTTGTAATAAATTCCTGGAAATAATAACACAGGTCTGCGAAATAAAAGTTTTGAAAATTGTTTTTATTTTAATGGCTCATTTTTAATTAACTTTGAGTGCTGATTCCAAAAATAAAATTCATTTTTTTCTATCACGTCTGGTTATCTTACAAAAAAAGGACCTACTTTGGAAAAAAATCAATTAAACAAAGTTTTTAAAATAATTCTTAGGGTTTTAGTTTTTATTTAACATTAAGGAGTACTATATTTGTTTACATTCATATAACGAAATACAAAAAAAGAGTCATTTAATTCAAAAATCTTTATAAAACCTCTTTGGCTTGACATCAATACTTCTTTTAGTGCTTTTCTTGCTGTGGGTACGCTCAGGATTGTCCCTTTTTAACATCCAGCAGTACTCTGCTGTCATATTGACATTTTATCTTCTTTGATACCTTCTTTCAATTTCTTTGATGTCTTGATGAAATCTCTCTCCCTGTTATTCACTGATATCACCCAGATTTGAAGGAAGGTAGTCCAGATGGGAGTGGAGAAAATAGATTTTAATGCTCATGTTGCAGTGTAATTTGTGTGGTGAGGGACGGACGAATCGACCATCGCACATGTCATAGCGTGTTATAGCGTCGGATGGCGTGGCGTGTTGCCTAGTGTGTACGCAATACATATAATTAAATGGAAAAACATACGCACTGATCTTCATGACGTGGGGTAGCATGGCATCGCGTGGCGTAGCGTGTTGGCTAATGGGGTCCGGGCTTTAATCTTTTCGATCGACAATAAAATACCATTTTATCGTCTTGTATAAAAAATAACTATTAATTTTTTTTTTAATTATTATTTTTAGAAATTTGTTCGTACCGGCCGGATACTGGACCCTGTGCCGAATACAAGACTCAGTACTACTATGACGGAAATGATGGTCTCTGTAAGAACTTCACTTACGGAGGATGCGGAGGAAACCACAATAATTTCGAAAGTGAGGAGCAGTGCTTGCAGTACTGTGGATCAGTTAGGACTAGGCCAGAACCAGAAGTACCTGCTACGCAAGGCCCCCCACCACAAGGTACTTACTATACGGAGATATCTAGCGAATAAAACTTTAAAAACTAAAAAAATTGACTGAATTGATTAAAAAGAAGTGTACTACTAATATTGATTAAAATTATGTTTTATCCTTATTATGCCTATTTAATTTTTTGATTATTTAATAGTCATTTTTTACTCACTTGTTTCGTCGAACTGCGTGAATCTATTTTTCATGATCAAATGGACGTATACAGGGTGGTCTGAACTGTATTCCGGATACTTCGGCAGCATATATTCTGCAAATAAAAATAAGTAAAAAAGTTTGTATAAATGTATGCCTTAAAATGCTTAGTTTCAGGGTGATACAGGGGAGATACAGGGTGTAGAAGTTTCATTTTTATTTAGAGAGAGAGAGAGAGAGAGAGAGAGATTTTCTCCAATAATTTCTGAAGTAACAAGTCAATATTTTCATGAAAATTTGTTCCTGGGAGTTTTTTAACATGAAAAATTTGATTTTGATGTCCATATGACTCCTATTTGTACAGGGCGCCACCTATATATCTTTTAACAGGTATGAAGAGTAATAACTTTTCGTCCATACCTGTATAAAAGTGCTGAGTAAAAAAATATACATTTACGACTTTTTTTACATAAAAAAGGTCTCTTGGTAAAAATCGCTACGAGTAATGGTTCTCAAGGTATTTGGAATTGAAATTATCAATACCTCTCATCATATTGACATAAATTAAACATGTTTACTAAATAGTAATTACACTGAAATTATAAATTTGAAATGGTCTCTTGCCAAAAGTTCAACAGAAACAGTTTAATCATTATTTTTATTATTGTTACGTTTTTCGTCGGTTCCGTGTGGATAGAAAGTCACAATTTATTTAAACACTATTTATTTAACACTAATTAACAAAAATAATAACGATAAAAGACTTATAGAACTATTTACAAACGATTTATAACTAAGAATTTATTTTGAATTTTAGCGCGTCAACTGCACTGGTATATTTATAACTGCCCTCTCTAGGCCACAGCCGCCGGCTTTTATACCTACAGCTAAAAAAACTCTAGAATAGTCCATAGATCGTTAGGTGCATAGAGAAGGTTTCGGTTGTTCTCGTATGTACTACTCCATTCCAGTGGAACTCGTTTCTTCTCGAATCTTCGAATGAATCATTACTGTGTCTATTCTTTAATGCGATGTTAAGGTCATCCGAGGGCGGGCTATATAGTTAGGTTAGGTCGAGTCCACACCGGTCCGCAACACTGCCCCCTTCTTAGGTACATGCTCGTCCCGAGATGTACACGGTGAATGAAGGTATTTGCAAAGCTGGCCCCTGGTACATTGCGAAGTCTGGTAGAAATAGAAGTTTACAGTTTTCTCTCCCGATCTCAGCTTTGGGTTGTAGCAGCAAACAAGGATCTCGATTCCCGTAAATCTGAACAAGACTTCAATCATGTTCCGGATTGTACGCCAACTCAAACCATCGAGTCCACATGCCAGCTTCGGAATGGCTAATCGTGTAATGTTGTTGTTTAGCAGGGCTTCTCTCATTTCAATCAGGGTCTTCCATAGATTGAGACTCACTTGGGGGCCATTCCTTGGTGACTAGGTAGAAAATGTGCCTTGCTTGACCAAGTTCATTGTCGGTTAGCCTCAAGACGCTTCGAATCTCTGGATCCTGTCGGCGTAGTTCTCCGACTCGCCCAAACTTCTCATTGAACGTCGCAGCGATTCCTCTGGACATCCGCAAATCTCGGGCCACACAGTGAGCGAGCGAATAATCAGGAGCCACGAAAAAGAGGTCTCGTTGTTCTTCTTTGGTTACACCATAGCGAGCCTTCTGACTGCTGTTGTATCGGGCCATGAAATCGTCAAAGGACATCTCCGAATCAGGGGGATCAAAGCTGCAGGTTCTCACGGTCCCAGCACGATCTTCTATTTCGCCTTGATAGGGGCTCAAACGGTTGAAATGAATTACCCTCGGCTTTCCTTTTGGCAATTTTCTGATACGGTATACGACGTCATTAATCCTATCCATGACTTCGTATGGCCCTTCCCACGAGGATTGTAGCTTCGGAGATAACCCACGATGCTCAGCTTGAATGTCGTAGTGTTCCTTCATTCGGTCACTAGCGCTTTGAATATCTATGCGGACTCGCTGATGGATGTCGTCCATCCTTTGGCGTAGTCTATGGACATAATCTTCTCCGGCGACATCTTCTCCCGGTCGGCAACCAAGCTTCACATCACAAGGTAGGCGCACTTCCCGTCCCATAACGATGCTGGCTGGAGTTTGCCCTGTGGATTCTTGGACGGATGAACGACAGGCCAACAGGAACAGGTGAAGAAATTTGTCCCAGTCTCTTTGGTGGTCAGAGACTACTTTGGCCAAATAACGGTTGATGGTTCTGTTCATGCGTTCAACCATCCCATCGGATTGTGGATGCAGAACAGTCGTCCTGGTCTCGCGGATGTTAAGGACTTCACAGACGCCTTGGAACAGATTGGACTCAAAGTTTCTTCCCTGATCTGAATGCAGCTCCATGGGAACACCAAACCTGCTGATCCATTCCTTAACAAGAGCATCAGCAATGGTGGACGCTTCTTGATTTGGCAACGCGTAGGCCTCGACCCATTTGCTGAAGTAATCCATTACTACCACAATGTATTTGTTGCCAACGTTCGTCTCCGGGAAAGGACCTGCCACGTCGATTGCTATTCGTTCGAAAGGACTGCCTACATTGAACTGGCGCATTGGAGCTTTACCACGCTTTTGTGGTCCATTGATAGCAACGCAAACGTCGCATTTCTTACACCAGGCCCTCACGTCTTCTGTGCAGTTCACCCAATAGAACCGTTCACGCAGCTTGCCAAGGGTCTTGCTAACACCAAGATGCCCACCGCTGGTTCCATTGTGAACTTCCGCCAAGACTTCCGGGACCCTCTTCTTTGGAATGACGATCAGCATTCTCTCTTCTTGTCCCTCTGGTCTCTCAATCACACGGCGAAGTAATCCGTTATCTATTACTAATGAATTCCACTGGGACCAGTACGACTTCACGTTCGACGAATATCTGCAAACTTCCTCCCACGTTGGTCTCTGGTCCGCGTTTTTCCAGTTAATCACCAAGCCTAATTCTGGGTCACTGGTTTGGTCATTTGCAAGATCTCCGGGTTGCCAACCATCATTAACCACAGTTGTTCTTAGGAGTTTCACTTCTTTCTCTCTGCTCTCAGAACAATGCTTACAGTCCTTAGCGCAAAAGGTCTTCTGGAAAGTGCGTCGGCATTTCGATGGATTGTCCCAGCTCGATATTCTGTGTCGAAGTCAAATTTTCTTGTAATCGTTCAATCCATCTAGCTACCTGCCCTTCAGGGATTCTTAAACTGCAAACAGCCATTTCAAAGCAGCATGGTCTGTTCTTAACAAGAACTTTCTTCCATAGAGAGATACTTGTAGAAGTGTTCCACTGCTTTAACTACTGCTAGTAATTCTCGTCTGGTTGCTACAGTAGTTCCTTTTCCGGTTTTGACAAGGTCTTACTAAAATAACCAATGACTTTTCTTGGACCATCCTGGATCTGAGACAGAACAGCGCCTAATGCAACATTGCTATGTCGGTATCCAATATAAAGTTTCCTGCTGCCAAGAGGGTAGCTAAGCATGGGCGCAATCTAGTCAGGCCTTCTTCAATTTTTCGGAATGCCTCGTCAGAATCTGAGTCCCAAGAGAAACGCCTCTCGCCTTCGGTAAGTCTGGTCAATGGTTTTTGCGATGGTGGCGAAACCCCTACATAGCGTCGATAGTATGTGCATAGTCCCAAAAAGCTTCGTAGTTCATGTTTATCTTTGCAGGTATCGGCCACTCTTCCACTGTCTCTGGTCTTCTGTGGATCTACCGCAACTCCTTGGGAGGAGACCATATGGCCCAAGTAGTGTACCTTTTTCTTGGACACAGATGACATTTCTTGGGGCTAAGTTTCAAACCAGAACTCCCTAGTCGCTTGAAACTTCTTCCAAATTCTTCAGATGATGGTCAAAGGATTTCCCAACCACTATGATGTCATCCAGGTACACTAAACAGGTATCCAGGATAGTCCCTTTAACACAGACTCCATTAGTCTCTCAAAGGTAGCTGGCGCGTTGCACAATCCAAAAGGCATGACGGTAAATTGCCACAGTCCGGAGCCCACCGAGAACGCTGTCTTCTCTCTGTCTTTCGGCGCCATGTCGACTTGCCAATATCCACTCTTCAGATCTAACGTAGAGAATATCGTTGACCCCGCCAGCGTGTCTAGAGTATCGTCTATCCTCGGCAGGGGATAACTATCCTTCTTGGTAACATTATTGAGCTGCCGATAATCAACACAGAACCTGGTGGTACCGTCTTTCTTCTTTACTAGTACTACCGGCGATGTCCACGGGCTGTTAGATGGTTCGATGACACCCTCTTCTTTCATTTCTCGAAGGATTTTATCAGCTTCTTCACGTTTGGCGAGCGGAAGTCTTCTCGGATTTTGTTTGATTGGTCGTGCATCTCCGGTATCAATTTTGTGTTGTACTAAATTGGTACGACCTCTCTGTCCTGCTTCTCCTTTATCAAACACATCTTGATACTTGATTATCAGGTTTCTCAATTTTCTTCTATTTTCGGGAGATAATCCTTTAACGTTTACTAACTCCTTCACCATTTTGTCCGGAATTTTTGAAGTCGAAACTTTGGAGGCTTCCACGCTTCGAACGACTGAGGAGACCGAACAACAGTACCCTAAGAGGGTTCCCTTCTTCAAGGATACAGAATAATAATTCGTGTTCATTACTCTCACCGGTACAGTTTTCTTCGCTCGTAGCAGGGCTTTTCCAACAGCGATCCCTCGTCCTATTTCGCTGTCATGGTTCCTTGGCTCCAACAGAATAATACTCCCATTATTCATTTTACCTTCTAGGCAACCATCCAAAAATATCTCACAGCGCTCAGGGATCGAAACATCTTCTGCTACCACCACGCGAAGCGTCTCCTCACATTTTCGATGCAGAACCACTTCTTCTTCATTTATTTTCAAAATTCCTTGTTTGAGGTTTAGCTCAAAACCTCTAGTGGTCATGATGTCCATTCCGAGAATAAGTTCATCTCTCGATATCTGTTACCAACACTGGATGTTCAAAACTGGTGCTCCCAATAACAAAATTAAGGTTTACTTCTCCATGGACAGCAGCGGAGCCCCCGTGGCAGTACGTAGTCGCCATTGTGTTGTTTTTAACCTTCTTCGATGTTTTAAGAATGTCCGGTCTGATGATAGTTTTCGTCGCACCTGTATCATCAACAGCATGGTCCGGAACTCTCCATCAACAAACCATCCACAAAAATGCTGTTGAATTTGTGTTGTAGCGAGGCGACTTGAGTAGTTTTCGTTGGGGCAGCTGTTAAAGTACAGGTCGACGTGTGCCCCCTTCATTTCGACCCTTAGTAGTTTTCCGACCTCGACGAAGCTTTGGTTCTTCGTTCTTCTCCTTACAACGGCTTCGCACGTGTCCCAATCTGTCCGCAGTTCCAGCAACGAATCGGTCCCTTCTTGCCCATGTACTGGTCCATTACCTTCCGAACAATCCCTTCCACGGATTCGTCGGAACATTCGTCGATGGCCCCTACTCTCCTCCTAAAGACCCAGAACTTTGTTTCAAGGGCCTCAAATTCTAGGGCACGTAAGCAAAGCATCCACCAAGTGCGTTGGTTGGGCTAGGAGAAGTGCTTGTCTTGTCTCTCGTTATCACGTAAGCCGTCGGAGAATGCCTGTACTGCCAACCGCTCCATAACATTCTCTCATGTAGCAGGGTACGCAAGGCGAACGAGGCGGGCTACGTTATTTTCAAACTCCAGCAGAGACTCATTTGACTTTTTGAATGCGATTTTTTAGCTGGGAATGATAGACATGTTCCAAATAGAGCTTGGCCGTACCTCCTCATTTCTAAATGTCGTACCAATTGCTGATAATCTCCCCTGTTCCGATGGTGACAATATCTGCAGGATATCAGTCGCATCTCCTCGCAGTGCGACAAGTCAAAGCCGATGGCCTTTTCAGCGGATTGTCCATCCGTTCGCTCTCGCAGCGGCCCTCAAACTGGCAAAAATAATTGGCCCAAGCGGTTTTTCCGTCAAACTGTGGAGGCTTAATAACTGACTTTGAGATATACTTATTTTCGACTAGTTTCGGTGCCTCCGATGTTTCTTGACATTTTGGTGAATTGGCCTTTTCTATTTCTTGTTTTAAAATTTCGATTTTTCTATTTACATCTTCCTCAATCTCCGTTATTTTGTCTTGTAGTTCCGTAGAATTCTCTATAATCTTATTGTTTAAACTTTCTTCTAAATTAAGTATTTTGTCATTGAAACTGGCTTGTAGATCTTTAGAATTTTCTATGATTTTATCCTCTAAAATATTAATTAAATCCTGGGAATTTTCCATAATTTTATCTTTCAAACTGTCTTCTAATTTTTGAGAATTCTCTGTGATTTTATCTTCTAAATTAACTTCCAAGTCAATTATTTTACTATTCAAATTGTCGTTTAAATTGTCTTGCAATTCCCGGGAATTTTCTGTAATTTTGTCATTCAAACTGTCTTCTAATTTTTGAGAGTTTTCCGTCATTTTAGCTTCTAATTTTTGTAGGCACGAGTCAAGGTCACCTTCGAACTCAAAGCAAAATGTGTCCGGATCCTCGCCTTCCTCCCTTAAAACGTCTCTCAGTCTGGTTTGCAAAATGCTTTTCTTTCCATCTGTCTCGCACTCTCTCTCTTCCAATATGGATTTCAGTTCGGACACTTTCAAGTCTTTCAACAATTTCTTCGCAGCCATTGTTAGTCTTTTTATTTTTCAGTCTATCACACACGCCACACTTGACACCAATTGTTACGTTTTTTCGTCGGTTCCGTGTGGATAGAAAGTCACAATTTATTTAAACACTATTTATTTAACACTAATTAACAAAAACAATAACGATAAAAGACTTATAGAACTATTTACAAACGATTTATAACTAAGAATTTATTTTGAATTTTAGCGCGTCAACTGTATATTTTTAACTGCCCTCTCTAGGCCACTGCCGCCGGCTTTTATACCGACAGGTAAAAGAAATCTAGAATAGTCCAAAGATCGTTAGGCGCATAGAGAAGGTTTTCGAATGTTCTCGTATGTACGAGTCCATTCTAGTGGGTCTCGATTCTTCTCGAACGAATGAATCATTGCGGTGTCTATGCGATGTTAATGTCATCCGAGGGCGGGCCATATTGTGAGGTTAGGTCGAGTCCACACCGGCTCGCAACATTATTAAGTTCCCAAATATATCATTTCAGCCAAATAACCTACTCAACATGTTTATTTTTTGTCAATATTGACATGTTTTGACTATTTCTATTCTAAATATCTTGAGAACTGTTGTTCGTAGCGATTTTTGCCAAGAGACATTTTTTACGTTGAAAATTACGGAAATGTATATTTTTTTACTCAGTAGTTTTATACAGGTACGGACGAAAGGTTATAACTCTTCAAAACAGTTAAAACACATATAGGTGGCGCCCCTTACAAATAGGAGTCATATTGACATTAAAATCAAATTTCTCATGACAAAAAACTTCCCGACACCAATTTTCATCCAAAAATTGACGCTACTTCAGAAATTATTTGGAAAAAATCGAAATAAAAATAAAACTTCTACACCCTGTATCTCCGAAACTAAGCATTTTTGAACATACATTTATACGAACTTTTTTTACTTATTTTTATCTACTAGAATATGTTGCCGAAGTTTCCGGAACACAGTTCGGACCACCCTGTATAATAGGTAATCAAGATATTTCGACAAAAAACTTTTTTGCAGTACCACCACCAGTGGACACCCAGTGCTACGAAGAACTGGATGCAGGAAATTGTACCGACGCCTATCCAGCTTTCTACTTTGACAGGAATAGTCAAAGTTGCGTACCGTTCAATTATACAGGGTGCGGAGGAAATAGGAACAGGTTTTACAGTGCAGCTGAGTGCGAGAGGAGATGCGGAAGCTACAGAGGCCAAGGTAAAACAACCATTCACAAATAATATTTACATTATAAAGAAATATTTTAAAAAACTCTTACTGAAAAATATTTTTGAGTTTTTTGAAAAATAAAAAAAAATATTATTGTTTTTACTTAAGAGTTCTTCCTCCTGTCAAAATATTTAATATATCTTGAATAGTAAATTAATAACAAAAAATATACACTAAATATTGTTTTTTACAACAGATATATGCAATATTGATAGCGATGCTGGTCCATGCAGAGGATATTTTCCTAAGTACTACTATAATATTTACACACGAAAATGCGATACCTTTATTTATGGAGGTTGTGAAGGAAATGGAAATCAATTTGAATCGGAAGATGAATGTAAACGATACTGTGAACGGGCTCCAGAACAGCCAGAACCACAACCAGAACCACCTGTACTGAATAGCACAGGTAAGAGCAGAATTACTCAACCCTATTCATTTATTGTTTATTATGTTTAACCTGTATTTTATATAGGGTTCGGCAATAGCGTGTCGAGTATCTGTAGCTGCTAGAATAAAAAACTTGGGAATTTTGTTTGTGTGCAAACCTAAAGTATGTACTAGGATGTATTCCAGGAAAATATTTTAACTTCTATAGGGTGGCTCAAAAAAGTGTGAGTGGATCGGGATGATTTTTTTTAACCGGAACACCCTGTATATTATTGCATTTTTGGCTTCCTTTCAGATCATTTTATATAATCCTAAGATATGAATAAATATATTTCGATAGTTTCAGAGATATTAATAAATCTTCTTCAGCCTTTTTTAAAAAAAAATATTAAAAATACAAGGACTGTCCGGAAATCAAAACTATATTAGGTAGATAAATCAAAACTATTTAGATAGTCTGTAATTAAATTTGCTATAAATATGGTAATCGTAAATCATACAGGATGTTCAAAATTCTACGCCAAACTTTTTAAAATAAAAAATAATTTTTCTTCGCTTTTTTTAATGGAACACCCTGTATATTATTTTTTCAATAGATGGAGAATTAAAAAATGATTTTTTTTTGCATTTAGAGTACTTCAAAATGTTTAACACTTTCACAGAATTCGCGGTTTTAAATTTCATATGGCATTTTCCACAGTAAATTTTTTTCAAAGCCACCCGTACACAGAAATACTTTAAATACAAAAAATGTTCATTTTTTAATTCTCCATCTAATAAAAAAATAATATACAGAGTGTTCCATTTAAAAAAAAAAGAAAAATTATTTTATATTTTAGAAAGTATGGCGTAGAATTTTGAACACCCTGTAAGATTGCGATTTTTATAGTCAAGCAAGTATAGACTATCTAAAGTAAATACCTAATTTAGTTTTGGTTTCATGACCGTTCTTGAGTTTGCAATAATTTCTTTAAGGATGGTTGAAAATAAATATATTTTTCACATATTATTCATTAATTAATATCTCTGAAATTATCGAAATATATTTACTCATATCTTAGAACTATGTAAAGTGATCTGAAAGAAAGCCAAAAATGCAATAATATACAGTGTTCCATTTAAAAAAGAATCGTCCCGATCCACTCATACTTTTTTGAGCCATCCTGTAGAAGTTAAAATATTTTCCTGAAATACATTCTAGTACATATTTAAGGTTTTCACTTAAACAAAATTCCCAAGTTTTTTCTCATTCTAGGAGCTACAGACGCACTTTTGCCGGACCCTGTATAGAAACAAATAATCGTATTTTTCTTATAATTCCAACTCTCCCTTGTATGAATAACTAAAAATAATAAAAAAATATTAATTTCTGCTTGAAGAACTCTTCCAAACTTGGGTATGCATTTAATGCTTATTATCAGCAATAAACAAAGACAAAATAACATGCACATATTTACAATATTATTATTTGATATGTTAGTTTTATTTATAAGTAATATAAGTAATATATTTATTAATAAATATATTAATATATGGCTGACTTCCGTCGTTCTAATTTTATTTTAAACGTCTAATAACATAATGCAGGGATAGACTCAATATAACAGTACGTAGATAGATACAAACAAGTTTTTTTCTTACTAACCCCCTAACCACTTCTAACTTGCTCTACTCGCAGAGGTGTGCCAACAGCCTGCAGACCAAGGTAACTGCCCAGAGAGAAACCTGAAACGGTGGTACTTCGACAACATCCAAGGCGAATGCAAAGCCTTCATTTACAGCGGTTGTGGAGGCAACTACAACAACTTCAAAAACTTCCAAACTTGTATCGACTTTTGTCGAGAATTCTTACCGCAACCTCGTAAGAACAGCTCATTTCTAACAGCTTCCTATTTGATTTTAACAATGCACCGCAATTTTTCAGCTTTCCACACTTTTTTCCAGGCTAACATTTTGGGCTTTTTCAGAAAGCTTGGCGTTCCAGAGTGATATGCATCGATAAAACATTACTTACGTTTCATACTACCATATAATCGATAAAAAAAACGACGTTAAAGGCGGCTGTGAAATGAGAATCTATGACAATTTTGGCGATGTGTTGTTTGATTTGTGTGTCTGGAAATGTTCTATCTTTTTTTTAATCTTTCCATAAATTAGTGTTAATTTATGACAAGTGTTATGTAATTTTTTAGTAAATATCGTGTAGATGAGATTGACCTCACCAAAAGTATCATCGATTACTATTCCCCAGCCTTCTTTGACGCTGTTTTTTTTCGATCATACGCTATACAGGGTGGTCCGAACTGTATTTCGGAAACTTCGGCAGCATATAATGCAGACAAAAAGAAGTCAAAAAGTTCGTATAAATGTATGTCCTAAAATGCTTAGTTTCGGAGATACAGGGTGTAAAAGTTTCATTTTTATTTCGATTTTTTCCAAATAATTTCTGAACTTAGATCAATATTTGGATGAAAATTGGTATCTGAGAAGTTCTTTGACATGAGAAATTTGATTTTGATGTCAATATGACCCCTATTTGTAGGGGGCGCCACCTACATGTTTTTTAACTGTTTTGAAGAGTAATAACTTCTCGTCCGTATCTGTATAAAGCTAATGAGTGAAAAAATATACATTTACTTGATTTTTTACGTAAAAAATGTCTCTTGGTAAAAATCGCTACGAGTAACCGTTATCAATATGAAAAATGAAAGAACCAAAATATTGCACAACGAAGCGCAACACACACATACACTACACAACGCGCTGCGCAAACATTCCTGTTGCACAAAAGAATTCAGACATTCTTGAAACTCATCAAACAATTGCGCAACGCATCAAACACTACCTTACATTGGCAACTCGTTGCGCAACAGCATGCGTTGCGCAATTTGTTTCATCATGTATGTGCCGCTATACTCGTAGCGATTTTTACCAAGAGATTTTTTTACGTAAAAAACATCGTAAATGCACATTTTCGTACTCATTTGTTTTATACAGATACGGACGAAAAGTTAGTTTAGTTATAAAAATATGTAGGTGGTGCCCTCTTTAAGTAGGAGTCTTATTGACATCAAAATCAAATTTCTCATGTCAAAAAACTCCCAGACACCAATTTTGCAGCCAAATATTGACGTTACTTCAGATATTATTTGGAAAAAATCGAAATAAAAATGAAACTTCTACACCCTGTATCTTCGAAACTAATCATTTTAGGACATACATTTATACGAACTTTTTTACTTATTTTTATCTTCAGAATATGCTGCCGACACTACACCCTGTATAACTGACCACGGCTAGAAAATGACCATCAAGACTCGTCAAACCTTCTCATTTTTAAATGTACTTTAAAAACCGTTGTTTTTTTGTAGCCGAACGCGAACCTGAAGGCTTCTCAACTGAAGAGTGCCAAAGAAAATTCGAAGAATGCAACAGCTTGCTGTGCTCTTACGGAGTAGAAGCCTACGTTGACGAACACAACTGTAGAGTCTGCAGATGCGTAGATCCTTGCAAAGACGTCTACTGTCCTGAAGGAAGCAGATGCGGAATCGACTTGAACACCAATAAAACATCAATAGATGATGCTGAATTCATTGCAGTTTGTCGAGAAAGTAAGGAGGCATAAAAATATAATTTTTTCTATAGCAACTGTTAAAATTGCCTTATATCTATCAAAAATAGTAGATAAAGTAGTAGTTTAACCGCAAGGATAGATTAAATGATACTTTAACAGCGAGGATAGGTTAAATACTTTATTTCTTCTAGCACGTTTTTTAATTGCTTCCATTTTTGAAAATTTTCGTATTCCTTTTCATAAGTTATTCGGGATTTAAATGGAAGTAATTTGGATATGGCGTTTGTCGCCTCAGCCTGAATATCTGTTTGGTAATTTACTTATTTCGTTTTGAGCCATCTCTGGCTCCAATTCAATCAGCAATCGACACGAAAATTAAAAAAATATTGACTCAAAACTGACAACTAAAGAGACAGCTTTATTTATTTGTCAAATTTCATAGAGACCAACGCCAACCCAGCACAATATTTTTTCTACTCGTAAGAAATTTCTTGAAATAATAATTATTTCTGAATATTTTTTAAAACGTAACTCGCTAATGGAAAAAAATATTGTTTTATACACTACGATAAAATACCATTTTATCGTCTTGTATAAAAAATAACTATTTTTGTAGCTAATAAGACTGGCCAGTGTCCATATTCCACGACGTTCGATACGAATTGTGGGAAGGAATGTCAGACTGATGCTGACTGTTCGTTGCATCTGAAATGTTGCCCTACTAACTGTGGTACTTCCTGTGTTGAACCTGAAAGGCCTTTAGAGTTGGTGACGCAAAATGCACCGGCGTATACCACGCCATCTATAGTAGAAGCTTGTAAGTGTTGAAATATACTTTTATTAATAAAATTTAAGTAAAATTTTTTATATTATGTTCTTTATTTTGTGACTGTTACTAGATTATGCTCCGACGGTTGATGTGAAAGTCTTCCAGCCAGAAGTTAGCGGGTTACTAGGGGACCAAGCTATACTAAACTGTGCTGTAGTGGGCAATCCAAATCCCAGCATCACGTGGAGTAAAGATAACGTCATTGTAAGTTTATTACATATTTATTATAAAAAAATCACATAGAATACTGTGTACCGATACTTTCCAGTCAGGGTATACATATATAAAAAAAATAATCTAAAAATCAGCATAGAAATGCCATCTGTAAAGGTGGCAGTGGAATAGTTTAATAGTCACCTCATAGAATATCTAGTTTTTTTTTTATGATAACTAAAAGCCTTGTATATGGATTTTTAAAGTAGCTCAACCTAAGACGTTTATGGATGTAAAGCACCAGATGGCGGGGCGTATTTCACGGTCTTTTACTACAGAAAAATATTTTTTGTTACTCTGAATGTTGAAGCGACCAATAAAAACAGAGAAAATAAAAATCGATAATTTACGGACTGTGCCAATTGGTTACTAATCGACCAGATACTTTTTGTCTATTAGATATGCTATAAAAGCTGGTAATTATACAATTCGACCATTGTAAATACCCGACAAATTCCGCAAGGCCGACGAGGCCGATGCTTTTCACTGATAAGAAAAAGAAAATGTTTGTTTAGATAATTTTCGAGATATTTTTTCTTTCTGAATGCACATTTTTAAAGTATTTTATATTCTTTGTCCGCTTGATCTATTATACTGGTCGCACGTATCGAAGTTCTGTTTCTTCTAGTTTTAAAAAATGTTCTTATTTCTTTGTAGTGGTTGTAGTGTAAAATTGGATTAATTTTATTAAGTTTAATTATAATGTTTAGTTTAGAATACCACAAATAGTTTAGTAGTGTTTTTATAGTTTATTATTTTGTAGTTAAGTAGTAGGTGAAGGGATAATTTGGTTATTTTTTCTTTTTGTTTGATTAATTAGTAAGTTTGATAATTTTTTCAGTGTAGAATACAAGAAGTAGTTGTGTAGTGTTTTTATAAGATATTATATTAGTTTATTTTGTAGATGAGTAGTAGGTGAAGGTATTTGGGTATTTTTTCTTTTTGTTTTTCTTCAAATTGTAGTAATTCTATTAAGTATTGTGCTGGATACACTACATATCTTCCTTCAACTTCGTTGAAAAGTGCATTATCATATAATTTTGGTTTTCTGGTAGTAGAATATACGAAAAAAAAATCTGATCAAATTTATTTTAAATTAAATTAATCGAGTCTTATTAATGAAATTAATCTAGTCAAATAATAATAATAGTTAGTTTCTAAATACTACACAGGGTGAGTTTCCTACAATGTTCTCTATGGGTACCTCGGAAACTACTGGAGACTGGAGATAGAGAGTCGGTTAAATGGGGAAAGAATTGCAGTTTTGTGGGGTCATAAATATGCGCCTTTCGGATTTTTCAGAGAAGTTCAAGGCTTACTAGATATTTCGAAAAAAACAAATTTTGGCTATTTTAAAACTTTTGTCTCTAATTCCATTATAATCTACCGTATGATCGAGTAAAAACGGCGTCAACGATGTCTATGAAATGAAGATCGCTGTCATTTTATATGTAAAATTATATGGGAAATATCATCGATCGTCATTTCATAGCCATCGCTGACGCCGTTTTATTCGATCATACGGTATTATAGACAAAAAGTTTTCAGATAAAAGTTGTAGATAATCACATACCTAATGAGTTTGTGTTTTCTGTTTTTTTTTTCTAAAGCCTGTCATTTTTGACATATATGACACAAACGTTATGTTTTTTTTAAAATGGAAACCATAGTTTAGTTGGCCATGACTTCATAAAAAGCGTCATTTTTTAAGCTTTTCAGCGATATAGGTATTTATAAGTTATAGCCAATTCTTTTCTTTCTTGGCTAATTTCCATACTAATAATACCAATTAGTTGGCATCAAGAATGTAAAAAGTTTTATGTTTTCAAAAAAAATATCGTAAAATTCGTAAAGCACTCAATTTAGAATAAAATAATCTAAGAATGAAATGATTCTTTTATAAACCTGCATTAAATCAAATTAAAATAGGTATGTAAATTTTTTTAATATTAATAGCAATTAGCATTATCATAAATTATTATAAATAATGTACCAACATATCGAAATAATAATTTCTTTGTTAATACGGTTTAGAATTCTTAAAATAACCCAATTGCCAATAATCCACAATTTACAATAAAATAAAAGTTTTGTTTAAATTTCTTAATCAGCTGATCACTATTAAAGTTCGCAGAAACCCGGGGCTATATTATTACATTACTCTGAGGAAAATAACGAAAATAATCGATATTTTTGACTCCGCCCCGAAAGGTTCACGATTTGTCCTCCAGTTGGCAGCACATTTTGTCTAGTCGGTTGAACAACTTTAAGAATATATAAACAAGGCTAAAAGCATTGTGTTCAGTAAAGAGATTGACAAGTATCTTTTTACATGTCTTTGTCATAGGGTAATTTTCCAGTATTTTTTTTATTATTTTACATATTTTTCTTTTAAGTGACGTTTGGGTTCGGTTAAAGATAGATGGGCTCCCTTTTGTGAAAGGGCTGTATCAATTTAGCACCTTACAGAATTATACTTGGATTTTCTGTATATATACTCAACATTTATCATTTTCTTTAACACTTTCAGATCGACGGTACTCAACCTAGATACAGGATCCGTTTGGACCAGACTCTTCAAATCATCACACTGCATAAAACGGATTCCGGAGTGTACCTTTGTACTGCGGATAACAGTATAGGAGAACCTGTAAGGAACCAAATTAAGCTGGAAGTACAAGGTAACAAAATACCTTTTTATATTTAGTGTTGTGATGTAAATAGTGGTTTATGTAGTATCAAAATATATTCTTTTGTATTGCTTGAGGTGTATTTGCAAATAGAACTAGATTAATAATAAATTAAAAAATGGTCTATTCAAAACCAAGAAACAGTTAGTCAAAATTATAAAAAGAGTTTAAAATCTGATGTATGTATAGATGGATACGTTTTTTGTTACTCTTTCACGAAAAAATTGCTGAATGGATTTTAATGAAACTTTACAATAATATAGCTTAACAGGCTATAATTTATAGGAGAGCAATAAAATACCACGGGTTTCGGTTAAACTTTGTCAAACGACTCTCTTTATTCATGGACTATATATCTACTAGTAGAAATTAAATATGTAATAGATACTTTCAAATATTGTCACTAGGTGCTATAATAAATATTACTCTGCATGTTAATAAAATTCGAATTTTATGCTGACGAAGTCGCGGGAAAAATCTATTATAACTATATCTCTTAAACACTTTGGTTTTGAGTAGACAATGCATAGATTATTGGTGAGTTAACTGTAACTGATTTTCTAGAGATATTGTTACTAAAAACCTTTCGACCTCAAGTATCTGTTTTGTTTTTTGTAAAAAAAACACGAAGAGTTTTAGTTTCTAAATCTTCATGTATTGGTGCATTCTAAACAAATACACGCGTCTAAATAGCGAGTACAGAAAAAAATTGTTAAACAATATTTTGATATGTATAAGTTTTAAACTTATCAACATATATAGTAAACAATATCACTAGAAAAATTAAGTACATACTTACTCCTTCAGCTTAAAATATATCTTCATTAACATCTGACTTCTCCAAGCTAATTTTCCAAAGTAGCGTAGCCTAGAACTAACCTTCTTTCTTCTCATCTAACCTCAATAGACTCACCCGAAGGCCGTTCAGCCTCCATTCTTAACCTCAACGACCCAGAGCTCCAAGTGAACAACATAGTGACCTCGTTCAACTCACCAGCTACTCTGAGTTGTTACGCACTCGGTGCTCCATTCCCAGCTGTCACCTGGTGGAAAGAGAACGAATTAATACCACTGAAAAACCGAGAATTTGAGGTTACCAAGGATTATTCCTTGATAATTCATTCTGTACAGTTATCTAACTTGGGAGTTTATACATGTCAAGCTTATAACGGTTGGGGCAAGGCTGCGAGTTGGTCGGTGACTGTCAGAGCTAATGGACCATATCAGTCGAATAATCCAAAAGATATTAAGTATCTACAATATGTAGTAAACCCCGAACAGATGGTTCACACTACTGAAGCACAGCCAAGATATTCTAGTCCTGTATATAGACCAACAGCTCGACCTTATGTTCCTCCTGTGTATAGTACTGAGCCTGAGGTTGATCCTAACGATATTATTGCTGGTGTACCGGAGGCTGGTGAGGTACCACCGCCTGATTCTGTCTATATTGGTAACGTATACTGTTTGATGTTTATTTATTTCTTTTTTTTAGTGTTTGGTACTAACAGTGTAGTGTCGGGTGTTAGGATATTGGTAGTGAATATTGTCTGTTTAGCGAAATATTACTTTTATTCTGTCATTTTACTTCAGAAGTTTTCGTATTCTTCGGATGCACAAAAGAAGTTTTGTACAAAAGTAATGCTGTACAAAAGCAATTTTGTGCAAAAGAAAATTTGTGCAAAATAATTTTGTGCAGGAGAAATTTTGGACAGGGTGTCCCACTAAGAATATAGCTCTCGGCTATATCTCGGCAAGTATTAGCCGTAGGGCCTGCGGAAAAAAAAATATTCATAACTAAAGAGGTCATGAGAAATTGCTGGAAATTATTTTCAAGTTTGTAGAATGGCCGCTAGAGGGCGCAACTGATATAAAAATATAAGAGAATGGAGTTTTTACACAATTTCGCCTAGATAATGGGTACTATAAATAATAGCTTCATAATCTTCAGTAAATTGTAAATATTTTTTATTAGAACTATTTTTCCCTATCTGCCAAAAAAAAGTGGTGGGGGAAGGTTAGATCTGTTTTTATTTAAATATTAATAACTCCGGACTGGATGGACGGGATTTAACAAACGGGGGCTCGTTTAAAAGAGCGTTTATTACTCTATATTACACCATATAAATAATAATAATAAGCTTTTGAACGTAGACGCAAGGGGGAGCTGTAATGTAATTTTAGCTGATAGTAAGTGTGATGGAAAAAAGTTGCTTTTAAACGGATAGTTTAAACATCAAAATATTATTATATCAACATTTTGATAGTTTCAGCGTTTTTTTATCTTTTGATTGCTTTTCTAGCAATGCCTTTCTTCAAAAGAAAAAAAAACGCTACTAAGTGTAAATACTAAATGTTGATCTAATAACAATTTGACGTTTATACTATTACGACAAAAGCAACTTTTTTACAACTGATACCGTGTTATAAAAATATGTTAATTAAGGGGTTATATTTTTCTATTTAATGTAATTTTGCTAATATCTTCGGTTTGAAAGCAGATATCAAGATGCGGTTTTCACTGGCTTTTTAAGCTTTCATTACACTTTACTATCAGCTAAAATTATATATACAATCGCATTTATTTTTTTTGAAAAAACGCACACTGCTTGTTAAATTGTAAGACAGTGCCTCCTATCGTCTACGTTCAAAAGCTTATTATTATTATTTTTATGGTATAATATAGAGTAAGGAACGCTCTTTTAAGCGTCTTGCTGGAAAAATATGTTTTCTAGTTCCATTAAGGGCATATTAATATTTAAATAAAAACAGATCTAACCTTCCCCCACCACTTTATTTTGGCAGATAGGGGAAATGACTTTAACAAAAAATATTCAAAATTAACTGAAGATTATGAAGCTGTTATTTATAGTACCCGTTATCTAGGCAAAATTGTGTAAAAACTTTTTTTCTTTTATTTTATAGCAGTTGCGCCCTCTAGCGGCCGTTCTACAAACTTGAAAATAATTCACAGCAGTTTCTCACACCCTCTGTGCTCTGTCAAAATCTTATATTCTCTCAAAATTGAGATAGCTTTAACGACAATAGGTCTCATTAGAGGATTTAAATAAAAAAGTATAAAGAAATCATTAGATATATGTATTTTTTTTAATATTGAGTTTTTCATATAAAGATATTTGGTTCGGCGCTTAACTACAAAATTGTATGATTAAAATATTATCAACTTTAAAAAAATTATCTGTTATAAGAAGATGCGAACTTGAAAAGATTTATACAAAAACAAGATTTTTTTCATTTATTTATTTACACTCTGTATATTACTCGGCATTTTTAAATAAAATAGATATTTTTTAAAGTGCACGTATAAATCCTAGACTTTTATTTCTTATGTAAAACTTTCTATACTTAAATAATTTTTGAAAAATACATTTCCAATTTTCAGTCAAAAATGATACTTTATAATGAATTTTCCTAAAATTCCTCCTAAAATATAACTATAATTTTTTATTTTATTTTATAAGGTGAATTTTTTGGAGTTATTCCTAACTTATTTTTAATTTTATTTACTGATACCGTAAAAAATACAAATTCTCATTAACTAAATTTTTTGAATATACAGGGTGTTTCAAAACAAATGCGAAAAACTTCAGGGGGTGATTCCTTGTTCAAAATAAAGGGTAGTTTGCTTCATAAACGTTGGGTCAAAAGTCAACCATTAGGAAGATATTGCGGTACAAAGATGGCGGAAAAATAATGTTTTTATTTTTTATCTTGAAAACGAAAATAGATAGATTAATAAAATTTTATGGAAGCATTACTGTTATGAAAACACACTTTCTGGTAATCTTTTCACTTTTTTAAAATGAGTGGAAGGGGTTGAAATAAACTACCCCTATCATTCTTGTTAACGAAATTTAAAGAAAAATCTTATCAAACACATGCAAAAAAATTAATTTGGATAGTTTAGTTTGTTTAGAAACTTTTTTATCTCTTGTATTTTTTTGATAAAACTCACCGATTTGAAATTAAAAAATAAAATGTAAAGCATTACATGTCAGAACAAAAAACATTTTCTAATAAAGAATCTAGTGGGCTGCTGTAATTTTTAGGAAAAAATCTAGTCGGCCGCTGTTACTTTTAGGATGTTCCTAATATTATTTTATTTGACATTACTCTACTGCAATACGTTATTATCTAAGATGATTGATTATAGTTATTATCACTAGATTCTTAATCTAAAAATGTTTTTGTCCTGACATGTAATGCTTTACATTTTATTTTTTTAATTTCCAATCGGTGAGTTTTATCAAAAAAACACAAGAGGTAAAAAGTTTCTAAACAAACTAAACTATCCAAATTAAAGCATTTGCATGTGTTTGATAAGATTTTCTTTAAATTTCGTTAACAAGAATGATAGGGGTAGTTTATTTCAACCCCTTCCACTCATTTTAAAAAAGCAAAAATTACCTGAAAGTGTGTTTTCATAACAGTAATGCTTCCATAAAATTTCATTAGTCTATCTCTTTTCGTTTTCAAGATAAAAAATAAAAACATTATTTTTCCGCCATCTTTGTACCGCGATATCTCCCTAATGGTTGACTTTTGACCCAACGTTTATAAAGTAAACTACCCTTTATTTTAAACAAGGAATCACCCCCTAAAGTTTTTCGCATTTGTTTTGAAACACCCTGTATAATAATATAAAACGTGTACCGAAAAAATATAACACGCACCTTAGAATATTTCATTATGCTAAAGTTCAGTATTTTCAAGCCACCCTGTATATATTTTTGATGATAAATATCACAAAAGACATTTAAAGATATATTTTGATAAATTCTAGTACCAGTGCGTGCCAACATCACGACCAATGAGCGCAGGTATCCCACCGGAAGTACCCTGGAAATCAACTGTGACGTATACGGATACCCCCCACCACAAGTCCAATGGTACAAAGATGGCGTCCCTGTACGAACCAACGAAAGAATATCTGAATCAAGTTAGTAAATCATTATCAATTTTACTAAAAAAAAATCTTTTAATTTTCTTTTAATACCCTTGAATTTTGGTGTTTTTTTTTAAATAACTATATATAATTTGTTTTTTTACAGGTACCCATACTTTGACTATTAATTCAGCTGCCAAAGGCGATTCAGGAAGATATCAATGTGAAGCTACCAATAACTATTCAAGAGCTACGAGTACAATCGATATTTCCATTGAAGGTATCAATTTTTGAAATAAATATTCTATAGAAAAAGAAGAAATAATTATACAGGATAGAGCACCTCATTCGCCTCGGTTGATTATACAAAAACGGAAATATGTAGAAACAAAATATTTTATGGGCATATGTGGGAAGACAATGTGCATAATTTAAAATTATTTTCAAATGTACAGGGTGTGCCAGAACTAAGATCTATACCAAAGTTATACTTTTTATTATGTAACACCCTGTATTTTATTTTATTTTTGGATTCTTGGGCATAAAATAAGGCATTTATTATTAAGGTTTAATATGTTTAAAACCTTTGGTTTTTGAGATATTTAAAGATGTTTAATTAGGCATGCTATAATAAAAAAGTTTGTCAACACCCTGTACATTACTTTGCAGAATTAATTCTTGTGCTGACTTTGAAGCCAAAGAAATAAACTTTACTAAAATATTTTATTGCTTCCTTAAATGTATACAGGGGTATCAAAAATTGTTGGTCTATTTTAGATATTTATTTTACATAAAAACTTCGTTATTTCCAATACAACACTATGTATTTTTTAAAATAAGTCGAAGCAGATTTAAACGCTCTTTGAAACTATATTAGGGTTTCCTATACCTACCTGGCTCAGGTTTTGAATAAAAAGCGATTTTTCAATAAAATGGCAATTAAGATGGCTGCTGTCGCCATGGCAATTTGCTAGTGACAGTTAGTAGCTATTTTCAAAATCGACATTAGTTTATTCGACATACTTTTATTTAATTTACCTACCATAGTTTAATAAGTAAGTATTTATTATTTTATCAAGAAAAATGAAGAAGTCGTTCTTTGATTTATATTACAATGACATACTGGATTTTCTATAAATGAACCAATTAAGGCAAATTCGTTTTCTTGATTTCCATCGACAGGTTTCTGCCTATAGGTTTTTCATATACCACACTATCAGCTCTGCGAAATAGGAAAAGTAGTTTTCAAAGGAACGCTTGTCTAGAAAATTCCTATTTGGATATCTTTGAGCATAAACCCTTCAGGACAACAAGCAATTGTCCTCACAAAATGAAATCTCGAGTAACATATCCATTCCCTCCGCCAGCAGATTCTGCTTCATTTTTCTTGATAAAATAATAAATACTTATTAACCTTATTGTAGGTAAATTAAATAAAAATATAACTTTGGTATGGATCTTATATTTGACACACCCTGTATATTTCCAAATAATTTTAAAATGTGCCCATTACCTCCCCACATATACTCATAAAATATTTTGTTTCTACATCCTTCCGTTTTCGTATAATCAACCGAGGTGAATGAGGTGCGCCACCCTGTATAAGTAAAAATAAAAATACAAATAAAACTGACAAAAGTGCTGGGAAAATGTACAAAAATAATAAGAGGAAATGAATCCTTCCTTTGTCTTCATTTAACGTGTTCAAATGATTTTAATGTAAAGTAAATAATTATTTTTTGTTGTTTTAGGAATCTATATCCACCCAAGTTGCACTGACAACCAGTTCTTCGCCAACTGCAAGCTGATCGTGCAAGCTCGGTATTGCAACCACAAATACTACGCCAAATTCTGCTGTAGATCTTGCACAGAAGACGGACAGTTACCAATCAGAGACGACCAATTCTCCAACAGTAAACAAGAAGCTTTAGAAAACAATACAGTTTAAACAAACTTGCGAGATTTAAAGGATTCTGTCTTGGCTTAAACAAAAAGCGATTTAGGAAAAAAATCAGACTCTCCAACAAAATCTTTTAATTTTTTAGTCTTGTTAATAAAAATTAGCCAAGGTAGATTTACTAGTCTTCAAAATACTTAAAATGGGCCATTATTACTATTGCTTTAATGTAAAAGTGAAAAATTCAATGAAGGGTTAAATAGTATATTTTTTTAATACGTTCACATTTAATATGGTGCACCTAGAGTTTAAAAAAAAACGGGAATATTATACTTTATAATATATTTATATGTGTTATAATATGTAAGAGTGCCATACAACTGAGTCTAGAGTTTAAATAACTTTTTATTTAAGATTTGTTTGCAAAGAAGAAATAATTAAAAATAAAATAATAGTAAATTTTCTTTTACCAATATGAAAAATAGTTTGGTAAAAAAAACACAATAATGTTTAATTAAAATATAATAATGTTTTATACAGGGTATCTTTTAAATTAGTACAAAAAAGTATTTTAAGTAGGTAGTATATTTATTTACACTCCAGAAATTACGTCTATGAGGATTTTTACAGTTATTGAAAATTTTACATTTTTTCCGGGACATTATAAAACATTTTTATAAATTTTATTTTTTTCAAAAATGGTAAATAGAAAAAAAAAGTTCTTTTTTACTACCTTTTAAAATACTTGTACATGTTTATGAAACACCCTGTATAATTGTCATATTAGGGTCATTTAGATTAGCAGCTACAGATTCAATATGATTAAACTTATGTAGAATTATTATAACACACTTCAATCTATAATTTTAACCCTTCTCTGTGAATATACAGGGTGGTCTGAACTGTATTCCGGAAACTTCGGCATCATATACTGCAGATAATAATAAGTAAAAAAGTTCGTACAAATGTATGTCCTAAAAGTTGCTTAGTTTCGGAGATACAGGGTGTTGAAGTTTTATTTTTATTTCGATTTTTTCCAAATAATTTGTGAAGTAACGTTAATATTTGGATGAAAATTGGTGTTTTGGGAGTTTTATTTTATGTCAATATGACTCCTAATTGTAGAGGGCGCCACCTACATATTTTTTAACTGGTTTGAAAAGTAATAACTTTTCGTCTGTACCTGTATACATTTGTACCGGATATTGAAAACAACTGAGTAAAAAAATATACATTTACGACGTTTTTTACCTAAAAAAATCACAGAAATGTATATTTTTTCACTCAGTAGTTTTATACAGGTTCGGACGAAAAGTTATTACACTTCACAACAGTTAAAACACATGTAGGTGGCGTCCCCTACAAATAGGAGTCATATTGACTCCCAGACATCAATATTCATCCAAATATTGACGTTACTTCAGAAATTATTTGGAAACAATCGAAATAAAAATGAAACTTTGACACCCTGTATCTCCGAAACGAAGCATTTAAAAACATGAACTTTTTTACTTAATTTTATCTGCGGAATATGCTGCCGAAGTTTCGGGAATACAGTTCGGGTCGCCCTGTATATCAAAAAAGCATCACAAATTTAAATAGAATAAGTTTTAAGATACATTTTCGATCCACCATGTGGAAGTTAGGTTATGTTTTAATCCTCACAATTGTAGATAATTTTATTTTCGAAAACGACCATTAAACTTAAAAAGAAAACGAAAAAACCTGGTGCAATTTTCCCCCTGTACATATAATTTTAATGTTAATAATTTATGAATGTAATGTAAAAATGTGTTCACTGTAAAATGCTAAGGAAATATTTTTATTTATATGCTAAGTATACTCTGTTTTTTATTTTTCCTTTTCCCCTTTTATTTTTTCCTAACTTAGGTAACACCCTGTATATGTTACAGGCAATGCTATATACAGGGCATTTATGAAAATGATCATGAACTAAAGGCAATGCTGAAAATGTTACTCTTTTATTGGTTCTTGTTCTACGATATCAGCAATAACTACAATATAACTGCTAACATTTCAACAATGTAATGTGTTCATTTCAAAGCCCTTTCCACTGAACAAAAAAAAACTGTTTAAAATCAAAACATCCAAGCAATAAGTTCATTAATATCAAAAATTCTTGACTAAATGGTGAATGCAACTGCTTACTCCTGGTATCTAAAAATACCTCCTCGCTCTTATATGCTCCTGGTACAAATTTAAGAGAATTCTAATCTCTAAATGGCATTTAAAATTCTTGACTAAATGGTAAATGCGACTGCCTTACTCCTGGTATCGAAAAATACCTCCTCGCTCTTATATGCTCCTGGTACAAATTTAAGAGAATTCTATTCGATATGACATTTAAATTTCTTGACAAAATGGTGAATGCAACCTTACTCCTGGTATTGAAAAATATCTCCTGGCACTCATATGCTCCCGATCGAAAATCCAAGCGTCAGTTTTTAACAAAAGGTAGTCAAAATAAATTCGGCATGGCAAAAATCAGAGGACTTGACCAACGAGTTCGATCGAGTTAGATTTTTTCGAAAAACGGCCATAACTTCTAAACTATAAGAGATATCGAGGAACGGAAGCCGGCATTCGATTCGCCTTTCAACCCTCTATAAGGGTGCAAAATAAGGGCGCGATCGGAGACAAAAAAAATTTTTGGTGAAAAATGAAGGAAGGTTAACCCCTTACCTCATTTTTCGCCAAAAATTTTTTTGGTCTCCGATCGCGCCCTTGTTTTGCGCCCTTATAGAGGGTTGAAATGCCTATCGAATGCCGTGTTCCGTTCCTCTCTAGCCCTTATAGTTTCCGAGATATTAAGGGTTGAATTTTGGAAACGAGGTCCAAGTGCTAGAGATAGCAAAAATACCGTTATTTAATGATATGTTTACATACGGTACTAAATTTGCTATTTACCTCTTCGCTTTTATGTGTTCCTGATAGAAATCGGCGATTTTTGACTGGGTTTAAAATTTTTCGTGCGGTCTTTGACAAAAATTTAATTTTCTCGGATATGTATCAGGAGTACATAAGAGCGAAGAGGTAAATATTGGTACACAATTTAATCCTTACCTCTTCACACTTATGGGCTCCTGATAGAAATCGGTGATTTTGGGCAAGCATTAAAAATTTTCGTTCAATTTTTGTTAAAAGCTGAATTATCTTTGATTTGTATCAGGGGTACAAAAGGGCGAGGAGGTAAATTATGGAGGTATTATTTTTATATAAAAATACTGTCTATTCCAGAACAACTTGTTAAGTTGTTTAATATTAGGATATGTTATTTTGTAAATTTTAAATGGCTTTCTTTTTGTTCAGGATTAGACAGTAGTTTTAACTTTGGTTCAATAAAACTCATTTATTATTAATTATTATTTATTTACATATTATATTTTATTAACAAAGAGTAACAAATAAAAGTATATTAAAATCTAAGGAGCCGATGTCATGCTGATGTCTATGTTGATGTCTATGTTGAGGTAAAGAAATTTTCTGACTACCCTTCTGGAAAGTCTTGGTTCTGTAAGAAAAATATAAAGAAATAATTAATTATTTGTTACCTAACAAGCTTGATTAAAAACTATTACCGTATGAAATGAAGGAATATAGGAATCTTCGTAACATAGAAAACTTTTTTAATAGTAATACAAGGAAAAAATATGGTTAAGTTAACTGTATTTGTAATTTGTAATGCTAAAATTTGTAAAATTATTTGTAATAATTTGTAGAAATATTTTAATTATACTAATTAAAAAAGTAAAACCAAACTAAATGAGAAAATTCTCACTTTTTATATAGGCAACTAAATATACACGTTAATGTATTTATAATTGCCTATACATAGGTAATTTGTGGCGCCAAAGTGTTTTATTTGAAATTAGCAATTTATATCTACATTTACAAAATACAATAACATTAGGTATTTATTAAACACTAGTTGAAGCCTGGCGCATCCGCCACGACATCAAGAAAAAAAAATACTTTTTATTTTTTTTAATTAAATGAAAAACATAAAATCCGGCGACGACAGTTTTTAGAACAGCCAATTAGCTATCTTTTAGTAAAAAAGGCAACTTTCTAGAGCAAGTCGTTACTTCGGTAGAAACGACACAGATAAACATTAGCATTTTATATATGTAGATATCGATTGAAAAAAAACACCTTTTAGTATAATTTACCTAAAACTATTTAGCTGTCTCTTCAATGTTGAATTTAATCAACCAAATGGCATCTTGAAGAGGGTGGTTGAATTGAAGTGTGGCTGTCCTTGCCCAAAAATCCTTGTTCCAAAGCAGTACAATATCCCATTCGAAAATTAAAGAACTAACCTAGAAACAGAATAAAAAAAATCAATTGGAAAATAAACAAAATTTATATAAAACTATACAATTATTATATGTAGGCATCAATAGAAATAAATGAAAGACTTGGAAGTCTTATGAGAATAGCAATAATATAAACAATAACATAAATAAAAACAGTAAAGTTCGACATATGATGTGTCATTCTATTCAGAGTGTCATTTTCTATCGAATGAAGTAAAAATATACCGAGGGTGCTAGTTAAAAATCAAAAGTTGTTGTCATTTCTGCTGAAACAGGAAGTAACCAAAACAATTGAATACGTCAATCAATCCTAATTTATGTCATATAGTTACATACCAAATCTCATTTTTTTATCAAAAAAAGAAATAAAAAAGTTATAGGGGTGAGCCACTTTTGAGACGTACCCGGTATGTTATACTAATTTTTTTTTTGTCCTAGGCTTCTTAGTTTCTGAAGTACAGGGCTAATTTTAAAACATTTTTAAAATGCTGCAAAAGGCGAAATGATTTTCCCGTGATTTTTTCACGTGGAACCCACTGGCGTAACTTGTTTTTCTCTTGGAGCTGTCATTTTAGAAATACGACACAATCTTATTGTTTTTTAAATAAGACCCCCGGTATGTGTATACAGGGTAGTCCAAACTGTATTCCGTAAACTTCGGTAGCATATTCTACAGATCAAAATAGGTAAAAAAGTTCGTATAAATGTATGTCCTAAAATGCTTAGTTTCGGAGATACAGGGTGTAGAATTTTCATTTTTATTTCGATTCTTTCCAAATAATTTCTGAAGTAACGTCAATATTTGGATGAAAATTGGTATCTGGGAGTTTTGTAACACGAGAAATTTGATTTTGATGTCAAAATTACTCCTACTTCTAGGGGGCGCCACCTACATGTGTTTTAACTGTTTTGAAGAGTAATAACTTTTCGTCCGAACCGGTATAAAACTACTGACTGAAAAAATATACATTTCCATGAATTTTTACGTAAAAAATGTCTCTTGGTAAAAATCGCTATGAGTAACCGTTCTCAAGATATTTAGAATGGAAATAGTCAGTACATGTCATTATTGACAAAAAATAAGCACACGATGAGTATAGCTATTTAATTGAAATAATAAATTTTATTTTTTTTAAATTAATCATAATTTCTTCTGCGAAAAAATGATGATTAAACAATTTCTGTTGAACTTTTAGCACAACAAGATTTCAAATTTATGATTTCAGTTTAATAACTATTTAGTCAACATGTTTAATTATGTCAGTGATGACAGGTATTGATTTTGGTTTCCAAATATCTCGAGAACCATTACTCTTAGCGATTTATACCAAGAGACCTTTTTTATGTAAAAAAAGTCGTAAATGTATATTTTTTTACTCAGTAGTTTTATACACGTATGGACGAAAAGTTATTATTAGTTACTTCAAACTAGTTAAAAATATGTAGGTGGTGCCTTCTACAAGTAGGAGTCATATTGACATGAAAATCGAATTCCTCATGTCAGAAAACTTCCATCGACCAATTTTCATCCAAATATTGACGTTACTTCATAAATTATTTGGCAAAAATCGAAATAAAAAAATTAAACTTCTACACCTTGTATCTCCGAAACTAAGCATTTTAATACATACATTTTTACGAACTTTTTTACTTATTTTTATCTGCAGAATATGCTGCCAAAGTTTCCGGAATACAGTTCGGACCACCCTGTATATATGTATATTTTATTTTATTTGCTTTCTTATGAGCTTTCTAAAAATATAATATCATTGGCGTACAGGGGAGCCCGGGGGTGCCCCCCAGGTACTGCTGTGCACCCCCCATATAAATCCTGAATTATGACTCTTGGCTACGTATTAATTTTTATTTGCTTGAGATGTAGTAAAAATTACATTTTCTAGTTTTGTTTAGTTACTATTATTTTGTTGTATTCAAAAAATGTGTTAAATTTATTTTTTTTAGAAAATTTATAGGTATTTAAGTAATCTACGGGAACACGGTTTGATAACCAAGTCTCTGAAATGTATTGACAGAGAAATTCATATAAACGTTTTATTCAAAAAATGTGTTTTTTAAAATTATTTTTCATTTAAAAAAAAATAAAAGCCGTAGGCCCCCCGGCCCACCCCAGGGTAAATTGCTAGTTACGCTAATGTATAATACACCCTATAAATATTTTCATAAATCCATTACATATTTAACTTTTCAACATAAATCAACCAAGTTTAAAAAGTATTATTTAAATTGATTTAACCTGGACAGCTATTAGATAACCAAAATTTAGCCAATAACCAAAATTTGACGAATAAATTATTCGATTCCTTTGATATCCTAATTTAAACCTTCCGCCTATATTCAAACATCCAAAAATTGGACACTCTGTACAATTAGACAGGCATTCTCAGGATTTCCGCGTTTCAACACACCTGGAACATAGCGATAATAGCCTTTCCATATATTCCTAAACGCGTGTAAATAGTTGTGTAAAAAAAACGGCGCAAATCAAAACACGCGCACGCGTTTTGGGAAACCTCTCTGGTGAAAAACTTTTTGAAATCCATTGGCGCTAGTTTCAGAGCCGCGATTACCGCTGTTACAGCAGCGTAGAAAGCGCGAAATTTTGTCTAAATAGTCGTCAAAGCTTTGCGCGTTTGTCGGTAAAATAAACTCGGTAAAAGGAACGTTCCTATTTTGAAAGAAATAAACAATAATCTACAGAGTTTTAGACTTGTAACTGGTAAGTGAGAAAAAAAAAACAATTTAAATTAAATAAACATCAAATTATTAATATTTACAGATGTAAAGAAGTAATTCTTTCATATTCATACACCAAAAAATAAACAGTCAATAAATACAATACAGAGTGAGACTTAGATAAGTGCAAATATTTTCAGGACTGGTAGATATCAATAAGAGAAACATATTTCTTCTTTACCATTTTTCAAATAAGTCCAAAATAACCGAAATATTTAACTTTAAAAATTTCCCAAAAAAAATTTTTCGCTTAAATTTTGAGAACCACTGGATCTTTTCTGGGTGTTCCTTCTTGTAAATTTATTCTACTGTCTATAAAGGTTGCCATATTATTATGAAGATATTGTTTTTTAACTAAAAATTTAATGAAGATATGAAAACAAATGAAGATATTGTTTTTTTTAACTAAAAATTTAAAAAATTTAAAAATTCCAAATTTTCAATTTTTTTTGCAAAAACTTCTTAAACGTGTTTTTGGGGTCGAAATATACTACCCCTAAAATATTTGCACTTATTTGACACTCATCCTGTATAAACAATATCTACCGGGTGAGTCTCAAAAGTGGCTCATCCCCCAATAACTTTTATATTTTTCAGATAAAAAACGAGATTTGGTATGTTAGTATATGACATAAATTAGGATTGACTGACGTATTCAATTGTTTTTGGTCACTTCCTGTTTCACCGGAAATGACTATAACTTTTGATTTTTAAATGACACCCACTGTATTTTTTTACTTTATTTGATAGAAAATGACATTCTGGATAGAATGACATATCATATGTTAACTTTTGATATTCTCGCTTAATAAAAAATCGTATTTTAAAATTCAATCTAGAGTGCCATGGCTATGTTAAAAACACTAATACTTAATTAAAGAGCCTTGGAAAAATAGATTTGATCGTCTAATGTTTTTAGTGTCTTGTCCTGGTCAGTTAGAAAATGCCCATATCGTATTTTTAATCATATTACATCAATTTTTTTCAATTGAAACAAGGGTGGAAATAGCATATTTGGAAAACATATTTTTTTACGAATAATTTGGTACCACACACTTGGTATTTCGAGTCAAATTTTCGTTACGAACTGCAAGTTATAATTTGAAATAAACCACTTTTGAAAAATGTCAAAAGTTGACATATGATATGTCATTCTATTCAGAGTGTTATTTTCTATCGAATAAAGAAAAAAAATACCGAGGGTGCCATTTAAAAATGAAAAGCTGTAGTCATTTCCGGTGAAACAGGAAGTGACCGAAAACAATTGAATACGTCAATCAATCCTAATTTATGCCATATACAAACATACCAAATCTTGGGTTTTTAACTGAAAACATAAAAAAATATAGGGGTGAGCCATTTTTGTGACGCACCCGGTATACCTTGGCAGGTTCGTTTCTTTAAAATTCAGTAGAAGAGTTCTAAGCTTTTCTTGTATGGTTGTTTGATGTTAAATAGTTTTTCCTTTGTGTATTTTTTTTGCATATAACGACGCGACAGGAGGAAATACAGCTTTGTCGATTTTTCTTGTAGCAAAACATCTAAAATTCTTTTCAAGAAATGAATCCGCCGCGAAGGGCAACTTAATGGCCTGTAAAAAAACGATTGCCGACTTTTACCGACTGCACTACTGACTACTGTATTGAGACTGTCGCAGAACCATGTGTACTCTAGCTCCAACTATTTGTTTATAATTATAAAAAGTGAAACTAACCAAACGTAATAAATTTCCAAACTTCGCGTTCTTTTTATTAAGATTAACAGCCTCTCATAAAAAATCTCAGACTTAACAACTAACTACCTACTGTTGTTTAATGTTTGTAAATAATAAATATCAGCATTAGAAAAAATAACTGTCTTTTATTTATTATTAACAAATAAAAGGAGCATAGCTTTTATAATAGATGATATTAGGGACAGAGTATGTTTTGAATTGTTCAATTTATAAAAAGTCTAAATGGACAAATTTGTCTGGACAGATTTGCGAAATCATGTATTGACAAATAAAATTTACTTTTAGGTATTATAGAAAAATACTAGACAATATTTTTAATGTTAAAATTTTGTGTTAATAGAATATTATTAGGTACTCTATGAATAGTGTATGTATTCTTTTACTGTCAGAAAACATTTGAGTTCAGTGTTACATTTAACAGTAAACTGTCATTTGTACCATACATATCTGAACTTGTTCAGGATCTGACTGTCCCTAAAATAAAGTCTCTAAAGGAGAATTACAAATATATTATAAAACCTTTGTAATCTTATACGTATTGGCCAGAATAGGAAAGCTAATAAAACTAGGAAAAATAATTAGTCTGTTAAAATTTCTTAGTCTGCTAAGCTTATGTTTTTATAATATCTTTATAAATTATAGCGTGTATGTTATTCCGATGTATAAGCTAAATTATTGAAGAGTTTCATTAAAATCTATTTAGTAGTTTTTGCATGAAAGAGTAACAAAAAATGTGTACGTCCATCCATACCTTCATACACCAAAAAAAATTAACATTTTCGTGATTTTTCACGTAAAAAATATCTCTTGGTAAAAATCCCTACGAGCAACCGTTCTCTAGATATTCAGAATGGAAATAGTCAATACATGTAATTATTGAAAGAAAAACATGTTGAGTAGAACATGTTTAATTTATGTCAATGATGACAGGTATTGATAATTTAGATCCCAAATATCTCGAGAACCGTTACTTGTAGGGATCTTTAGCAACATACCTTTTTTAATTTTTTTTACTCAATATAGTTTTATATAGGTACGGACGAAAAGTTATTTCCAAATCAAACCAGTTAAAAGATATGTAGGTGGCGCCCTCTACAAGTAGCAGTCATATTTATATCAAAAACAAATTGCTCATATCAAAAAACTCCCAGACACAAATTTTCGTCCAAATATTGACGTTACTTCAGAAATTAGTTGGAAAAAATCGAAATAAAAATGAAACTTCTACACCCTGTATCTCCGAAACTAAGCCCCCCCATTTTAAGACATACATTTATACAAACTTTCTTACTTATTTTTATCTGCGGAATATGCTGCCGAAGTTTCCGGAATACAGTTCGGACCACCCTGTATTTTATACGACCCTTCTGTCCGACATCGTCGAGTTTTATGTTCAGTAAAAGACTATCATTAGACGCATCTTTTATAAGACCCTGTATATTAAACTGCTGACCTGAAAATTTAACAAAAATATTATTTTGCTTTATTAAAAGTCGGATATTTTCGATATTGGCACGCATTCGTATTATTTACCACCTGGAAAATGACAAGCTTCAACAGTTTTAAAATAAAATGCGGAAATTATGACTCAATAATGAGATTTTCACAGCAAAATTGTTATGAATGAGTTTAATTTAAGTGAATTATAAAGTAGGTACAATTTATTTATGTGGATTTGGTGCAAATATTGCTGAATACATTTTCGGTTAGTTTTAAGAAATTTGGTATTTTAATATTGTTTACAGACTTTCCCAACCTAAATTATGGTCTAAAGAGTTGAATCAATTTTTAAATATATTATACAATGTATTATACAGGGTGGGCCATTTTTTAGAAGTAGAACTTTAACAGTAGATAAGAAAATTTGATTTAAAACTATTCTTTTTTATTAATAAATACTGTATAAGATTTGCCCAACGAGTATGTGTGTACCGAGACTAAGAAATACATGAATACCCATTAATTTGCATCACCAGTAATAATTTTATTAGACAACCATGCTTAGAGTTATAATAATTAATTATCAAAGTGCCGATATAAACACTGGACGAATAATATAATAAATCGAAATAGACTTTTATTAGTTCAAAATACAAATATGGTCTCAACCACAAGTATTATTATTAAGAAATCATCAGGGAAAACTACTAAACTACAGATAAAGACCGAATCATATTATAGAACTTTTTTTATTTATTTTTTATTTCTACTTTTATTTTTTTTATTTTCTTTTTCTTTATTTTTCTTTTCTTTTTTATTTCCTTTTTTATTTCTTTTTTATAATTTTTGCTTTGAATTATAAATGACATAAGAAACTATGATCTGTCGCTCTTGGGTATCTGTCAAATCTGACGTAAATATGTATTTAAAGTGGATTTATTGGCTGAATTTTAAAACACCTTACTTGGAAAAGTTGTTTATTTTTTAAGTTTACATAAGCTATACCGGGTGTTTCTCAAAGTAGCTCATCCTTATATCTTTTTTATTTATTTCAGATAAAAAACAAATTTGGTATGACAAACCTCGAGATTCTTGATCCTATAGCCACCTTATATGCATCTCTGTTCAATACTGTTTAGTGGGCAGCATCGAAATGATTGTACAAAGCTCTTAAATTAATATTAAATAATTTAACAAACACTTAATTAAAAAATCTATTATTATCTAGCTGCAACATAATTAAATATAAAAATCATAAAAGTATTTACAGCTCTTCTTTACAGGTTGTAACATCTTATAAACGCTGCGAAGTTCAGATAATAAATCAGAATTACGTCCATGCTTGTTCATAAAGGCGCAGCATTTCACTAATGTAAAACAACAATACGTAACTCGAGAACCATTACTCTTAGCGATTTCTACCAAGAGACCTTTTTTATGTAAAAAAAGTCGTAAATGTATATTTTTTTACTCAGTAGTTTTATACACGTATGGACGAAAAGTTATTAATCTTCACACTAGTTAAAAATATGTAGGTGGTGCCCTCTACAAGTAGGAGTCATATTAACATGAAAATCGAATTTCTCATATCAAAAAACTTCCATCGACCAATTTTCATCCAAATATTGACGTTACTTCATAAATTATTTGGAAAAAATCGAAATAAGAAAATGAAACTTCTACACCCTGTATCTCCGAAGCTAAGCATTTTAGAACATACATTTATACGAACTTTTTTACTTATTTTTATCTGCAGAATATGCTGCCAAAGTTTCCGGAATACAGTTCGGACCACCCTGTATATATGTATATTTTATATTTTTTGCTTTCTTATGAGCTTTCTAGAAATATAATATCATTGGCGTAACTACAGGGGAGCCCGGGGGCGCCTCCCCCCCAGGTACTGCTGGGCACCCCCCAGATAAATCCTGAATTATGACTCTTGGCTACGTGTTAATTTTTATTTGCTTGAGATGTAGTAAAAATTACGTTTTCTAGTTTTGTTTAGTTACTATTATTTTGTTGTATTCAAAAAATGTGTTAAATTTATTTTTTTTAGAAAATTTATAGGTATTTAAGTAATCTACGGGAACACGGTTTGATAACCAAGTCTCTGAAATTTATTGATAGAGAAATTCATATAAACGTTTTATTCAAAAAATGTGTTTTTTAAATTATTTTTTATTTAAAAAAAAAACAAAAGCCGTAGGCCCCCCTGGGATCAACACCAGGCCGCTCCCCCCCGGGCCCACCCCAGGATAAATTGCTAATTACGCTAATGTATAATATACCCTATAAATATTTTCATAAATCCATTACATATTTAACTTTTCAACATAAATCAACCAAGTTTAAAAAGTATTATTTAAATTGATTTAACCTGGACAGCTATTAGATAACCAAAATTTAGCCAATAACCAAAATTTGACGAATAAATTATTCGATTCCTTTGATATCCTAATTTAAACCTTCCGCCTATATTTAAACATCCAAAAATTGGACACTCTGTACAATTAGACAGGCATTCTCAGGATTTCCGCGTTTCAACACACCTGGAACATAGCGATAATAGCCTTTCCATATATTCCTAAACGCGTGTAAATAGTTGTGTAAAAAAAAACGGCGCAAATCAAAACACGCGCACGCGTTTTGGGAAACCTCTCTGGTGAAAAACTTTTTGAAATCCATTGGCGCTAGTTTTAGAGCCGCGATTACCGCTGTTACAGCAGCGTAGAAAGCGCGAAATTTTGTCTAAATAGTCGTCAGAGCTTTGCGCGTTTGTCGGTAAAATAAACTCGGTAAAAGGAACGTTCCTATTTTGAAAGAAATAAACAATAATCTACAAAGTTTTTGACTTGTAACTGGTAAGTGACTTAAAAAAAACAATTTAAATTAAATAAACTTCAAATTATTAATGTTTACAGATGTAAAGAAGTAATTCTTTCATATTCATACACCAAAAAATAAACAGTCAATAAATACAATACAGAGTGAGACTTAGATAAGTGCAAATATTTTCAGGACTGGTATATATCAATAAGAGAAACATATTTCCTCTTTACCACTTTTCAAATAAGTCCAAAATAACCGAAATATTTAACTTTAAAAATTTCCCAAAAAAAATTTTTCGCTTAAATTTTGAGAACCACTGGATCTTTTCTGGGTGTTCCTTCTTGTAAATTTATTCTACTGTCTATAAAGGTTACCATATTATGAAGATATTGTTTTTTAACTAAAAATTTAATGAAGATATGAACACAAATGAAGATATTGTTTTTTAACTAAAAATTTAAAAAAAATTCAAAAAATTCCAAATTTTCAATTTTTTTTGCAAAAAACTTCTTAAACGTGTTTTTGGGGTCGAAATATACTACCCCTAAAATATTTGCACTTATTTGACACTCATCCTGTATAAACAATATCTACCGGGTGAGTCTCAAAAGTGGCTCATCCCCAATAACTTTTTTATTTTTTCAGATAAAAAAACGAGATTTGGTATGTTAGTATATGACATAAATTAGGATTGACTGACGTATTCAATTGTTTTTGGTCACTTCCTGTTTCACCGGAAATGACTATAACTTTTGATTTTTAAATGACACCCACTGTATTTTTTTACTTTATTTGATAGAAAATGACATTCTGGATAGAATGCCATATCATATGTTAACTTTTGATATTCTCGCTTAATACAAAATCGTATTTTAAAATTCAATCTAGAGTGCCATGGCTATGTTAAAAACACTAATTCTTAATTAAAGAGCATTGGAAAAATAGATTTGATCGTCCAATGCTTTTAGTGTCTTGTCCTGGCCAGTTAGAAAATGCTCATATCGTATTTTTAATCATATCTCAATTTTTTCAAATGAAACAAGGATGTTTCATTAGCATATTTGGAAAAAATATTTTTTTGCGGATAATTTGATACCACACTTGGTATTTCGAGTCAAATTTTCGTTACGAACCGCAAGTTATAATTTCAAATAAACCACTTTAAAATTTTTTAAAGTGGTTTTTTAAAGTTTTATTTTTTGACATTTGTCAAAAGTTGACATACGATATGTCATTCTATTCAGAGTGTTATTTTCTATCGAATAAAGTAAAAAATACCGAGGGTGCCATTTAAAAATCAAAAGCTGTAGTCATTTCCGGTGAAACAGGAAGTGACCGAAAACAATTGTATACGTCAACCAATCCTGATTTATGTCATGTACTAACATACCAAATCTTGTTTTTTTAACTGAAAAAATAAAAAAGTTATAGGGGGTGAGCCACTTTTAAAAGTTCAGTAGAAGAGTTCTAAGCTTTTCTTGTATAGTTGTTTGATATTTTAAATAGTTTTTTCTTTGTGTATTTTTTGCATATAATGACGCGACGGGAGGAAATACAGCTTTGTCGATTTTTCTTGTAGCAAAACATCTAAAATTCTTTTCAAGAAATGAATCCGCCGGCAAGATATAAGAGCAACTTAATGAGCTGTAAAAAAAGTTTTGCTGACTTTTACCGACTGTACTACTGACCTGTATTGAGACAATTTTCTGATACACGATGCACCGTCGCAGAACCATGTGTACTGTAGCTCCAACTATTTGTTTATAATTATAAAAAGTGAAACTAACCAAACGTAATAAATTTCCAAACTTCGCGTCCTTTTTATTAAGATTAACAACCTCCCATAAAAAATCTCAGACTTAACATCTACTGTTATTTAGTGTTTGTAAATAATAAATATCAGCATTAGAAAAAATAACACTCCTTAATTTATTATTAACAAATAATGCCAATATGTGGGTAGCTTTTATAATACATAATGTAAGGGACAGAGTATTTTTGAATTATTTAATTTGTGAAAAGTATTAAGGCCCCCATACACTTCGGTTATTTTGCACGGTTTTGTCCGAACCGGTAGGACTGTTCAATTAAAAACGTCGGTGTATGTGTGTTCGGTACAGTTTTACCCTTTAACCAATAATGTGTCTTCGCCAGAAATTTTAACCGTACGGTTCCTGTTTGTACCTGTTTGTTCCTACCCCATAGTGTATGAACATTATACTCGTACACTATGGGATAACAGTTTTATACAAGCCAGTGGCGTCAGCAGTTCTTTATAATTTCTTTTCGCCAGAAATTTTAACCGTACGGTTCCTGTTTGTACCTGTTTGTTCCTACCCCATAGTGTATGAACATTGTACTCGTACACTATGGGATAACAGTTTTATACAAGCCAGTAGCGTCAGTAGTTCTTTATAATTTTTTTTCGCTGCATAGCACCATTTTTTTCTACCCTTTTCAGGATTTTCTTTCTTTATTTTTATTTTTAAGCTTTTTCGAATCTAAGAAATGGGACGCGTTGGAGGTTCTATCGCGCGGTTTTAAATGCACGGTTAAAATCGAGCAAAATAACCGAAGTGTATGGGAGCCTTTGGACCGGACACAAGTGGAAAAATTTTTCTGGACAGATTTGCGATATCATGTATTGACAAATATAATTTACTTTCAAGTATTATAGAAAAATACTAGACTAGTATTCTTTATATTAAAATGTGTGTTAATAAAATATTATTACATTCTATAAATAGTGTATGTAATATATTACTGTCAAAAAATATTTTGTTTGAGTTTAGCGATATATTTAACAGTAAGCTGTCATTTCTATCACACCTATCTGAACTTATTCAGGATATGTTGAAGTCTCTTAAGAGAGGTTCTCACATGTCAGTCTTACTGAAGAAGACTGACTAATTCAGTGTTACTGAAAGACGGAAAACGGCGCTTGTATTACACGTTTCACTTTGCTAGTTGAATACATTTAGTAAGAATAGTCCAGTGATTCCCAGGGGCACACTGCACAAAAGGTGCTCGTGTACTCCCAGGGCACACGGCACGATGCAAATTCTCATCGTTAGATCTAATTATTACATTTTCTAACGAGTTTTTGCAGTTTGCAGCAGGGGGCGAAACCGGTCAAAATTTGAAAGTCGTCTACAAGAAAAAAATTGTTTCAATTTTTTTTATTTGATTCATTGATGGGGTGTCGTAGTGCACAAAGGTTTGTCAAAATATCAAGAAAAGATGGGCCTCTAGAGCCCCATCTACATTTTGAGTTTCAATTCAAAAATCTATACTAATATATAAAATCCTTAAGTGACTGACATACTGATTAATCACGATCCTGCTCAAACCACTCAACGTAAGAAGCTCAATTTTGGCATGCAGGTTGATTCTAGGGTGTAGAGGTTCGATAAGAAGGGATTTGTCGAAATTCCAGTTCCAAGAGGGTGAAACGACCCCTCAAATATTACAATATTTTTTATTTAAAACACGGTCAAGTTTCCGAAAAAAAGCTTAAACACGTGTATTTTATTTTGTTATTTTACATATTTTAAGATTTTTTAAAGATGTATACAGGGTGTTTCGAAAAATCTGGTCATTGATTAATCACGATCCTGCTTAAAGCGCTTGACGTAAAAAGCTGATTTTTGGAAAACAGATTGACTTTAGGGTGTAGAGGTTCGATAAGAAGAGATTTTTTGAAACTCGAATTCTAAGGGGGTGAAACTATCCCTCAAATATTAAAATATTTTTTATTTTTCGGAAAAAACTCTTAAACACGTATATTTTATTTTGTTGTTTTACATATTTTAAGATTTTTTATAAATTTATACCGGGTGTTTCATAAAATATGACCATTGAGTAATCACGATTCTGCTTTTTAACTGCTTGACGTTTAAAGCTGATTTTTGACAAACGGATTAACTGTGGGGTGTAGAGGTTCGATAAGGAGGGGTTTCTCGAATCTCACATTCCAAGAGGGTGAAAACGCCCCTCAAATATTACAATATTTGTTATTTAAAAAACGGTTAGTCTTTCGGGAAAACGCTTGGACAAGCATAATTTATTTGTTTTTTTTTACATATTTTGAAATTTTGTAAAAAATCATACAGGGTATTCCAAAAAGTTGGGTAATTTCTTAACCACGATTCTGCATAAACTGCTTGACGTAAAAAGCTTATTTTTGGCAAACGGATTTTTCGAAAGCCACATTCCAACGAGATGAAACTACCCCTCAAATATTACCAAGTTATATAATAATATCGACATATTGTTTTTTCTCATGCTGACATAAATGTGATAAAATTTTATCCAGTTTGTATGTTAATGGCAATTCTTGCTTTGCTTTATTATCACCATTACAAATGATTAATTCGACGCGAACGAAGTCGCTGGTACACGCTAGTAATTTATAAAACACTAAAAACTTCTCTGAAATCAGTGTTTTATTCATTAAAAATCTTTATTATTAGACGTGCCTTTTAAAAGACACCCTGTATATTCGCGTGCTGGCCTGGATATTTAACAAAAATATTATTTTGCTTTATTAAAAGTCGGATATTTTCGATATTGGCACGGATTCGTATTATTTAACACCTGGAAAGTGACAAGCATCAACGGTTTTGAATTTTCGCTAATAATAAAATAAATTATTGTGGAAATTATGACTAAGTAATGAGATTTTAGGACAAAATCGTTATGAATGAGTTTAATTTAAGTGTATTATAAAATATGATGTATTTATGCGGACTTGGTGCAAATAATGTCGAATAAATTTTCCGTTATTTTTGAGAAATTTGTTATTTTAATTTTGTTTACTACAGACTTTTGCAACCTAAATTATGTTCTTAGTAGTTTAAACAGTGTATACCTAATACAAAGTGGACCATTTTTTAGTAGCGGAGTTTTAACGTTAGATAAGAAAATTTACTTTCAAAATATTATTTTTATCAATATATAGAATATATGAAAAATGGCTGGTTTTAATATACTTACAAAGCTAATATTAAAAAAAAGTCGATTATTTTTAACAGTACTCGAACTCAGTACTAGAAATTTAAACCAAATATGGTATACATCCCTAAATTTGATTACTCAGCTGAATATCAAATTTTGTCTAATTTCAAAATATACAGGGTGTTCAAAAAAAATGTGCCATCTCTCGTGGGCAGATTCCTCATGTAAAAATAAGATATGTATATATTTCATATCAACATGAGCCCGATGCTGCTTTGTTTCGTAGCTACCGGAGATTCAAATTTTCTGCATTCTTTTTTTTTCTTCATTTTCTTTCATTTCAATTTATTGCAATTTTCTTCCAAGTGCTTTTAGCGATTCGAATCAAATTTGGCGGGTAAAATTTATTATGATTGCTACATATCTTAATGCTAAAAAAGTGTCGATAAATTCACCAGGGACGTGCATATGGGTTATCACTGGAATATTAAAAAAAAACGATATCGTATTACCAAATGCTACATTTTGTGCTCTTACATGAAATTGAATGCTGGACTCTGAAAGTGACCACTGTGAGAAAGATTGAAGACTTTGACATGTGGTTATTTCTTTGGATGCTGAAGATACTTTGAACGGAGCACATGTCAAATGAACTTGAAAAGGGAAATTAGGAAATTCAATACTTTTTTTAAGAATAATACTACTAATAGATGATGACATCAACTTTACATCGGTTTCATGAGAAATGCATGCAAAGCTATTAATTTGGGACACCTAGATTAATTTTATTAGACGGTAAACTGTGCTTCAAAATTTATTATTGAAGTTGTAATAAAAAAATTATCAAAGTGCCGATATAAATACTGTAAGAATAATATAACAAATACTATTCCCAAATAGAGTTTTATTAGCTCAAAATACGAATATGGTCTCGACCACAAGCATTATTATTAATCAATCATCAGGGAAAATTACTGAAATTATTAGCTTAATAATTAATATAACAAACTACAATGTCATTAACAATACTAATAATATTTACTTTTATTATAAGAGAGATAAATTAAAAGTTAAAGTTATATTTATATTTCTCTTATTATTTATTTATGTTAACAAAATACAGGGGTCGCTTTTATGTATGGAAACGGTCGATTATTAGATAAAATATAGGAGGTACCGCAAAAAGTTAAATATAAAAGTTATAGGGTTTATAAATATCTATTATTATTATCTATATAGGGTCGGTTATAAAGTCGTGGCACATCAAAGTTTCATTTTTTAAATAGAACTCCCTGTATATTATTGCATATTTCGGTTCTTCCTTCAATTCTAAGCAAAAATCGAAATACACAAAATGTACCTCATACCAATCGTTTCCGTGTTATTGACTTTTGAAAATATCACTTAAACAATTTGATTTAATTAATTTCGATATGTTCAGTTTCATTTAACGATGCCATTTTGCCGAAACTGTCGTGATACTTAATAATATTTGTGACATTAGTTCTCAAGTTATCATTTATAGATGTATAAAATGAGAGTATAGCAAGTCTGGAAATTACAGAATTTTAACATTTCAATTTTTCAATTTATGTACATTGTGTATTACGATTATTGTTTAAAATTGAAGGAAGAATTGAAATATGCAATAATATACAGGGGGTTTTATATAAAAAAAATAAAGTTTTTTGTGGCACAACTTTACGACCGACTCTGTATACTTAAATTTACTAGTAGCTAATAGAAATTTAAAAACCAATTACAACAGTATCACAGTTTCGGCAGAATGGCATCATTAAATCAAACCAAACATATCGAAATTAATTAAATCGAATTGTTTAAGTAATATTTTCAAAAGTCTTTCTTCTTTCTTTCTCAGCCTGGTTCCATCCTATCTTATCCATTGTCTTCCCGCCACTGCCCTGACGTCATCGACCCATCTCTTTTTTGGTCGGCCCACACTTCTTGTTGTTCCCCTAGGTCTCCATAGGATTACTTTTTGGGGCCATCGGTCTGGATCCTGTCTTGCCACATGTCCTATCCATTGCCACTTCAGACTTGCCACTCTTTTAACGACATCTATTAATTTTGTTTTTTGACGTATGTGGGTATTCCGTATTTTTTCCCTAATGGTGACTCCCAACATGATTCTTTCCATGGCTCTTTGTGCTACTCGTAGTTGTTCTTCTGTTTTTCTAGTAATTGCCATAGTCTCTAAGCCATACGTAAGCACAGGTAGAATGCAGCTGTCGTAAGCCTTTTTCTTTGGGTTCATGGGCATCTTTTTATCGTTGAAAATATCGCTCATATTTCCAAATGCTACCCATGCCAAATGGATCCTGCGTTTGATCTCCGTATTTTGGTTATCCTTGCCCAGCTTGATTTTATGACCTAAATATATATAATGGTCTACGTTTTCAATAATAACGTTGTCAACGGTAATGTTATGGATATTGTTGCTCATTATCTTGGTCTTCTTGAAGTTTATTTTAAGGCCAATTTTCTGGGATTGGTCATTTAGCTCATTTAGCATGGTGTTTAGTTCTTGAATGTCGGTGCTCAGCAAGACAATATCGTCTGCGAACCTCAGATGGCTAAGGTGTACCCCATCGATGTTTAGACCTCTATTTTCCCATTCTAATTTCTTGAAGACATTTTCCAGTGCCAGTGTAAATAACTTGGGAGAGATGGTATCTCCTTGTCTCACGCCCTTTTCAAAAGTCAATAACTCGGAAACGGTTGCTTTGAGATACATTATGTGTTTTTCGATTTTTGCTTAGAATTGAAGGAAGAATTGAAATATGTAATAATATACAGGGGGTTCTATTTAAAAAAATGAAACTTTGATGTGCCACGACTTTATGAACGACCCTGTATACTTAAATTTACTACTCACTAATAGATATTTAAAAATCGTATAACTTTTGTATTTAACTTTTTGTGGTACCTCCTATATTTTACCTAATAATCGACCGTTTCCATATATAAAAGCGACCCTGTATATAAAACGCTCTATGTTCAATACTGTATAATGGGCAACATCGAAATGATTGCACAAAGCTCTTAAATTAATATTAAATAAATTAACAAACACTTAATTAAAAAAATTATTATTATCTAGCTGCAACATAATTAAATATAAAAATCATAAAAGTGTATTTGTAGCCCTTCTTTACGAGTTGCATGCTTTTATGCCCTTAAACGCTGCGAAGTTCAGATAATAAATCAGAATTACGTCCATGCTTGTTCATAAAGGCGCAGCATTTCGCTAATGTAAAACAGAGAATTACTTACTACTTAGATATTTATAAGGAGACAAAGAATATTAGACGTTTTATGAAGGCTTTGTTTAAAATTAAGGAAAATATTACGTTAGAGCGAATAAGTAAATTTAAGTCAAGTTAATTTTAAAAGCTTTAAAAACGAAAAAATAAAGAATTTATCTTAAAAGTTTGATGTTAATGGGAGATGGAGTCTCGAAGAAATTTTTCAGAATTTACGACCTAGAAAAATCAAAGATTTTCCGGACTGTCACGGTTTTTTTTAACAGAACACTGCCTCCTTAATGAACATTTCAGTCGATTGAGAAGACATGTATGTCCTGCCTTAGAGGATAATTATTTGTCTCTCCAATATAAGACTCATCGCATTCACAAGGTACTTATTGGTAGCTGCCCTCTTTCTCTTGTGTTGTTTTAACAATTCCGATCTTGTTTTTGTTAAAATGCATCTTTTAATAGCCGCAGACTTGAAAACAGTTAATAATGTTATACTTGTCATAATGATATCATATATTTGAAAGAATTTCCTATTTTATTTTTGTAAGTTTTGTAAAATTTAATCAATCTGTTTCAGTAATTTGTTATAAAAAAATTTAATTATAAAAAATTGCATAAAAATAGAGAAACAGTTATAAATATTAAAATTATTTTACGCTGCTTTTTCGGTAAATTTATTTTGTATTAATTAATATTGAAGTACTTAGTTATAAAAGGGTTTCATGAATATTCATTTCACTAACTTGGCATTTGGGATTATTATTAGGTTTGGAATTATTCAGATTCAGTAATCCATAGCTTTAGATTAACGGTCTAAAAGTCCTTCTAGGATCCATAACTTTGAGGAACTAGGGTAACTGTAACTCTAGTTGGATTTTCATCATACTTATAGCAAGTGATGAAAATGACGCCTTTATTAGCTATACAGGGTGTCCCAGAAATAAGTGCAGATATTTTAAGGGGTGGTAGATTTGGTCAAAAGAAACATCTTTTCTCTTCACCAAACCTTCAGTAAATATAAATACACACACCGAAAAAGTCTAGGGATATTACAATTTTATCCAGCCATCGTCAGTAATCTTATTATTTGCATTTCTGATATAATAAAATTAAAATAAACAAATAGTTTACAGGACGTATTGGAAATAAAAATGCGAAATTTACCGAATTTTTCAAATTTACCTTGATTTTTATTGAACTCAAAAAAATACACACATTTTTTTATATTCTAAACTGTGAATTAAAAAAAAAGATAAAACCATTTTTACTTAATAAAGGGTATGGCCTCCTCTACTGTTCATTACAGCCCTACATCGTCTATCCATGCTCCTGATCGGGTTGTCGATCTCTTCTTGAGGTACAGCCTGCCACGCTGCGTTCACGGCCCGAACCAGATCCCTACGAGTTTCACGAGGCATACCCATTCTCAAAATTCTTCTTTGGAGCGAGTCCCATACGTGCTCGATGGGGTTGAGGTCAGGAGATTGTGCCGGCCAGGGTAAGATGTTTAATTGATGAGCATTGATAAACTCACTTACCACTCTGGCTGTATGAGGCCGTGCATTGTGATGCATGAAAATAAAGTTTCTCCCAAAATCATTGGCATATGGTAACACGACAGGCTCAAGAATTAAATCACGATATTTGATTTCTGTTAGAAACCTTTCAAGAAAAACGAGATCGGTTTTTCGGCCTAACTGGACTCCTCCCCAGACCATAACTGTTCCACCTTGATAAGGGTGCATTTCCTGAACATGATCCAACCGAATAAGATTTCCCGGTTGTCTCCATACCCTAAGCCTTCTCGAATCCGGATGAATTCCAAAGCGTGACTCATCAGTGAAGAGAACATTGGCCCATTGTTCATTCGACCACTGAACATGATCTTGGGCCCACAAATATCGTACCTCTCGATTTCCTCTCGTTAAGGGTTGATCTCTCCAGGGGCGTCTGCTTCTTAAGTTGACCTGTCTTAATCTATTGCGAACAGTGTCAGGACTAACGGTTACATTATGTGTTTCCTGGAGAATTAAACTAAGCTCTGGTGCTGTAAGAGTCGGTCGGCGTCGAGCATTTAATTGTAAAAATGATCTTGCTGAGGGGTAGTAATGCGATGTCGCCCTGTGTGCCTTTCAGCAACATCACCACTTTCACGGTAGCGTGCACTTAATCGCGATATTACACTTTGCGTTGTATTTAATGCTCTAGCTACGTCGATTTGGCGCATTCCAGCTTCGAGCATACCCATGGCCCTTAGCATTTCATCTCTGTTAAGATGTCTACGCTCCATAATGTCGTTTAATACTAAACATAGTTATTTGAATGAATTCTGGTCAGTTATCATAAAAACATAGCCAGTACAGGTTAAATTCGAACAATTGATGCTAGGTGCTTTTTATATATTTGACAAAAAATGCACAAACACTTCTGCAAATATCCCAAATTTAGAAATAACTAGTGTGACTACTTCGTTTCAATCGAAGTAGAAAGAATCGGCCTACAAATATGTGGTTATTTATTCAAAACATTTATTTTTAACTTTAATAAAATGATATCCCTAGATTTTTCCGGTGTGTGTATGTTCAGTATGGATAATATAGGAGGTGGCAACACTGCAATGTTTAGATACACCGTAGAGAAATCTCAGGAGAATAAACAAATGGCACTGAAAAGTTTTTTAAAATTTCCCGGAAGATGTCAAGAAAAATATAAAAATTTCAACAATATTTTTTTGCAAAAAAAACTGCATAGGCGTGTTTCCGGGGCCGAAATATATTACCAGTTAAAAAATCTGCACCTATTTCTATGACACCCTGTATATCACCGGCTGAAGTTCCTGACAAAAAAAGGTTTAGAATTTTTTGACAAATTTGAAATTAAATCTGCGTTTTGTTTAGTTAAAACTACGATTTCAGTTGCAATTATATACTAAAATCATACGTATACTTAATAGTCGGAATGAGCAACTTGCCTCGCGTCTCTACTCCATGGGTGTGTGGCCGAAGGAAATATATATCATATTTCAGAAATCTGCCTAAGGCTTAGCTCCTTATCCTGTTGTTTTAAGCCAAACTCAAAATTCCAAACACACGTGCTTTGATTAAGGCTTGATTAAGGTTTGCAGAGCTTCAGTATTTGCCATAAAATAACTAGCAATTTGTTACAAAACCATATAAATTATATATCACTGTAATCACAAAACTTCAATCTATTTCCGTATTGTAACGGAATTTTAAATTATGTCTTTATTTTTGGAGAAAATTTAGTTCAAACATAAGAAATATTTTGTTGATGATCGACCATCAAAATCCTAAAAATAGAGAAGTTGTCTAAAAATGTGCTACAATACGGATATAATATAATCCTTTGTATTTAATTTCTTTCTTCATTTGTGTAAAAATACCTAGCCAGTTTGACATAAAACGTCAAATGCCAAACGCTTATTTTTCTACTTTGTCGGACTATAGTGAAAAAGACTCTTAAATTTTCTTAAATAACCTATATCATTATATTTCCTTATGAGATAAAAAAAATAAAATTTAATCCAAATAATTTATTATTCAAATCATTTCTACCCTAATTGGCCTAACCTAAAAACGCAATTGTTTATCTCAAAACTGGAAAAACAACGCCAGGAAAAAAAGTCGCGTGATGATTAATAGGAGGCAATTGAGTGACAGATTAGTGTCTTCCATTTATTAATGTCCTGCGATATCCAGTCTGTATATCGCCCTATAAAACCTTAATTAAGGACATATATACGTAGAGTGTTTGGCTGGGATAAAGAAAAAAACACAACTTGTTTACGACGTTAAGGAGAGTTTAAAAGAACACAAATATTAGGAAGCGCATATCCAGAATTTTTAATTACATATTTCAATATTCATCAAATTTAATATTTTATACAGAGTGTCCAGATAAAAAAATGCACACTTGAAGAATCTCGAAAACCGAAAGAATTACATAGATATGATGATATGATTTAAACAGGAAAAAGTTTTTTTTCTGAACTCTACCCAACGTCATGTTTTTAAATCTAAAAAAATACTTTCAAAGATATTTGAGAAAAAACTGATTTTTCGGATTTCTTTCTTTTCTCACTCCCAAATGAAAAGGTATATACAATCCAAAATTTTACGTTCCCTATGGTATTTTTCTTGCTCTACAAATTGGTATTATTAGAGTTTCAATCTGACATTTCGTTTCCGAGATATCATCATTAACTTTATTTGTTTAATTTGAATCTCTCTATATTTTTTATATACTTAATTACGAATATATTAAGAATATTATTTGTCATACATTTTTTGGACAAGATCATAAGCTTCTAAAAAAGGAAATATTAATGTAGGTATATAAAAAATTAATGTTAAATCTGTATCATCATACCTCAAATAGAGCCAGAAAAAAATGAAACCAAATCGGAAAAAACAAGAAAAGATAAAGTAAAATAAGAAATAAATTAAAATAAAAAAATATAAAAGAAAATTTAATTCATATTCCTATTATAATTTGCACAAAAATATATTATTACCTCAAAAACACACATATAAAATATTACATTGACGCAAAACACCCTGTATATTTGTTCCATCTATTTAGATTACATAATTTACGATATTTTAATCTAAACAAATAGGCTTTTAATTATACAATTACGGCTGTTAACCCCTGTTAATTAGATACGGTCGGTTCCTAATGTGTTTGCTATCGTTATCAATCCATCAATGAGCCTGTAATATACAGGGTGCATCAAATATAGTACTTCGAAAAGTTCCTTACTTTAAATAATAATTAACATTGACTAATTTTAATAGTTTAACATAATATGTATGAATAACAGTTAGTTTGATATCTACTTGATTCACAAAACAGTTGATGGAAATGCCTAAATAGACTTGTAAATAATAAAACAAAACTCGTGTTTTTATTTTACCACAGCCCATATAGCACGTCCAAATGAAACTACGTTTCTACAAGGGAGACACATGAGAAACAACATATGTTAAAGTGAATCTAAGTGTTCATCTAGTTCTAACATATACATATGAGTTACATGCAGGTTTATATTGATAGAATTGTGTGATACAGTGTTTACTAGTTGTATACGGTATGTACTCAAGATTCTAAAGAGTTTTTTTGTACCGTAACAAATAATTATTAAAATGATGAAATCTGACGTTGGTACATGAGACATACAATGTATAAGTCATATGTATGTGTGATACTTCGTATCATAGTTGTACCTATAGTACACACCTTGTAAAAATGTGACGTATAGTATACACATAATATAAATATCTATATAGACACTTTGTAATCGTGTACTGTTGTGTCTACATTCTAGCATGAAATGAAGGTGTGCGCATGCGCGGATAGCCTCAGCGTAGATACACCGACCAAGTGTATCTTATGTGTCCTCTCTCCTTTTTCCTTTCTAGGAGTAGTATGTGTTAGCAGCCATTATATTGTTTTATCATTCGGAAGCTCTATATAAATGTTCTGTTTGTGTGTAGTTTAAAAGAGATTTTAAGGTAAGGACAAGTTTTTAATTACCTTGTTACACCTTCCTAAGAGTATTATTAATATTATAGCAGCGACTCTTCCCTTACTCGATACCCAATTTACCAAATTTTGACTCCAATGAATGAAAACTCCAAATATTCTCATATAATGATAAAGAGGTTAGCTGAGTTAACTCTGCAATATAATTTTTTTTAATTTGGAAATAATAAAAATCTAAATGGACCAGAGAAAGAAAGATTTAAACACTTCAAAGAACTTCTTACACTGATATTCGTTTACACTGATTACGTTTAATATTCAATAATCAGTTTCATATAAAATTTAAGGGTGAGATTGTTAATCTGGAAATAAAATACAACAAAGTCCAACAGAATGCTCGATGAATGAGTATGCTAACAAACCAACTGCTTGGAGGGAAAAGAGGAGAAAAAAAATGACTAAACGAGGTCCACCAAATCGTGGCGATATACCAGTGTTTACCATTTTAGTATGTTGTTATACTAGGTACTTATATTTTTAATACATTTTGATACAAATTCTGTTCTTTTACAGTGTTTTTACTTCTGGTTTCTGCAGAGTAAATAATTATTATTATTGTGTTATTTGCGCTATTGCATTCCATGATATAAAGAAATATAAGAATTTTATTTTTTAACCACTTAATCCATTTTATGGAAGAAAAATGGTACATCTAATACAAAACAAAAATGGAACAATTTTAAGGCTACTTCTCTTGAACTTACAATCGAAATACTTTTGGAAAATACAAAGTTTTGTCCTAATTTTCGTTCTAAAAAGATATAATTGGTATCATTGAATAAATATTTCTTAAAAAGAACGAAAAGTTAGGCATTAAAACTTGTATTATGTCCTAAATTCGTCATAAGAAGTAGTTTTATCTAGCACAAGATGTATACACGAAGCAAAATACATACGTATACACGCGGTAGTCACAACTGCAATGTGTAAACGGAGTTTAAACGTAATACACAAGCACTGTGTATCCTACAGCACACTGTGTATCCCTTACTTTGTGTATACGTAAATGCTATACTGTGGCTACATTGTGAGGCGGACGTTTAACCTTTGTGCATACGTGTTGAACTACAATGTGTAAATGTAGCATATTTACATCGGGGGAATTGTGTCACCCTGTGTCTACATCTAATAATGTAAACACATCGTAAATGTGATTTGATGTGCTGTATGGGAGATTAATTATGTATATTATATGTATACAGATAAAAATCTTGTCCCTAATTCGTGGTGCGAAATTTGTTTTTTATGACGATGAGCAAAACGAGTAAGATTTCCTGTGCGCAAAAATAAACTCGCGTTTAAACAGCGTAATAACTGGGTCAGTCAGGCGCTGTGCACAATTTTAGAGGCCATAAGTGGACGTGGCTATGTGCGCAAACTAGTAACCTAACTAGTGCGCGACTCCGAAAATTGGAACCATAAAAAAATCGGTAAAAAAACTTTTAAGTTAAACGGTTTTATCTTATGTGCACTGAAAACTAGAAAATAATAATAACAATTAGGTATTTTGAACTTCAATTTAGTTCAGAAATATTTTAGTACTAGGCAGAATAGCTTTTAGGCATATTAGACTAAAATAAAAACGTGGGGCCCATTAACTATTGCTGTAATACTTTCATCTATACTAAGTGTGGATTGCATCGACTTATTATAATAGTAACTGGAGATTTTGACAATCAATAACCAGCCGTGGCGGCTTCACCAGCGAACGCCGAGCTCATGATCTACCAAATTATAAAGATATGCTTTGCCATAGGTAGGATTTCAGAGGGGCCCCACGTTTTTATTTTAGTCTAATATGCCTAAAAGCTATTCTGCCTAGTACTAAAATATTTCTGAACTAGAAGTTCAAAATACCTAATTGTTACTATTATTTCCTAGTTTTCAGTGCACATAAGATAAAACCGTTTAACTTAAAAGTTTTTTTACCGATTTTTTATTTTCTAGTTTTTAGTATTTAACGGAAATGCCTACCGAATATTCCTAATTCTATTTAATTCATTTAGTGCATCATTATTACATGGTTTTTTACCTGATAATTTATTACAATCTAATATCTCCAATACATAGCCCTTCCAGAGACTTGACTCGACTTAGAGCCACGTATGCTTGCCCTTCCTCAAACAATTTTGAGCCCAAATACACTACTGCATGGTCGACTGTGCTGCCCTGCATTTTATGGACGGTGGATGCTCATGACAAAATTAAGGGTAACATCCTTCTTTCAGCCGTACCATAATTGAATTTTGCTGGATTAAGTACTGTATGGCTTTCGGGTGTATAACGTGTATGCCGTCTCTACAAAAGTCAATCCAAACTGATGGTACATCTGTTTCGTACATTTGGGTTCGACGGAACTGAGGCCAAACAATTTCTGTAATGTTGCCTATAGCACCATTTACTAATCCTTTTCTAACGTCAATGTTGGACCGCAACATTTTCACAAATTCATCACCAATTTTTTTTTATCTGTCCTTCTAACGTCACACAATCTTGGGCACAACTGTTCTGGACACGACTACTCATGCCCTCACCTAATACGCCATTTTGTAACGACGTCCATCTTGGATTTTAAATTTTGTCATAATCACAGTATTCTACTAGTGTAGCCCTTTCATTTGATACCCATATTGAGGGGGTTGTGGAGAAATATGAAATCCGCCATTTTGTACCGGCGGCCATCTTAGATTTACAATGTTATTGATATTACTATATTGTATTGTCATCGGAACTAAAGGTGTGTACCAAATTTCAGATCAATCTGACAACAGGAAGGTACTTAAATTTCTATTTCTAATTTTGACTCAAATAAATAAATACCGTACGGGTCGAGCTAAATAAAACCGTTTAAAAACAATGCTTTTGACGATAAGTTTATAATCTGTATAATCTGTGATTTTACTTTCCACTGTATATTTTCAAAAAACATTACATGCTACTGTTTATTACAACTTCTTCAGGTGAGAAAGCTAAACTAAATTATTTAAAATTGTTATTTAGAGGTCTTACTGTTACTGCAAAAAAATATCCTGTAGAATGTGCCAAAATTGAACCCCACTTTGGATCTGGCAAATGGGGTTCTGTTTTTTTTTTGTTTTAACTGACATGAAATGATAATTGGTTGCTCTAAAGCTGAACTAATTAGAGAGCTATATGTTGAAGTAACGTCAGGCATATCAGACCCACCCAGATTTTATCAAATAATAAAGATGTACTCACACTAAATCATAAAAATGAAAATACCTAGGAAAATTTTTGTTTGAGGGGTAGGCAACCTTACTATTATTTTGAAGATGCCTGAATTCCCCATTGAATATCGGAATAATATACTGGGTGTTCCATTTAAACTAAAGTATTAACTTGCTTTTAAAGGTAACCAAGGTAATGTGCAATACTAATTTTGTTTCACTCTGTATAACTGTTTGGGTCAAATTTTGATTTAATAATAAAATAGTATATTTCTTTTACAAACCTTTACGCATTTTTGATAGGAGCTGCGGAGTTCCTTCGATAATCGAACTTGAGGACCTTCTCCTGAAATACATAAATTTTTGTTAAATAATTCATACAAAAATGCTGTCAAAAATCATTTTAGTATCTTGGTATAAATTACCTTCTTGTGTCATTCTGGTTAAGTGCAGCACTTCTTCCGTCTGCTGGTTGAGCAACCATACCTCCGTCCACCATCATGCCGGGATGAATTCTAAATGCCCTATTCATGATGTTCCCTAAAAAGTGATATATTTCTTCTTAATAAACTCACCGGCAAAAAACTGGCCCCTAAAAACTAGTCCCAATTTCAAAGTTGGGTTTCTCGCGAACCACTCATTAGATTTTGATGATTTTGTTTATAAATTGTAAATTAATTTCTTCTTAACGGATGCTACGTCAGAAATTTTTATTCCGAATTTATTTTGAGCATATACAGGGCACAACAATAAGACGAAGTTTTTTGTCCGAACTTTGTAACACCCTGTAGGATGCAGCAGCTGTAGTAGGTATTGCTAAATCAAATCGTATTGTAGCCTCATCTTTTGTGAGCATTTTGTTTTTTTAATCACGACATTATCTCTGTTTGTATTGAAGATACGCTGCTTTAAAACAAACGTCTCGGAAAAATGCTTCGCAGCGCAGGCACAAAGTTTTATGTGTAAATAATCAATTATGTGTAATAATCAAATCACTCAATTTTAAGTGTAAACAATCAAGGTTGTTAAATTAAAAAATGCCATTATCTGTGACGGATGTTGCTCGTATTGTGGCTTTGATTGAAGATGGCCGAAGTCAACGTTGTGTCCGATACCCTGGGTATACCTCGAACAACAGTCCAGAATGCCTGGAATCGGTATATGGAAACGAGAAATTTCACCAGTCGAGTGGGTTCCAGAAGAAAACGGAAGACAAATGCAATTGACGACCGCTTTATTGTCCTGAATACTTTACGAAATCGTAGAATTACAGCGTTTCGGAATCAACATCTGCTACAAGCCGTGCGTAGAACTCAAGTCAGTGGGAGAACAATCCGACGAAGACTAAAAGAAAACAACTTGTCTGCAAGGAGACCTGCCAACAACTTGTCTGCAAGTTCGGACAAAAACCACGTCTTATTGTTGTACCCTGTATATGCTCAAAATAAATTCGGAATAAAATTTCTGACGTATCATCCGTTAAGAAAGAATTAATTTACAATTTAAAAAAAGAATCATCAAAATCTAATGAGTGGTTCGCGAGAAATCCAACTTTGAAATTGGGACTAGCTTTTAGTGGCCGGTTTTTTTGCCGGTGAGATGTTTCATATTTTCTATGACACGGTTTCAATGGAATATGGCCTGCTACCTTAGCTCTGCTACTGGTATGGCTGATATCGAGGATGGAGAGCTGGCCTCTGTGGAGCCGTCTCAGATACTGGCTTTTTTCAAAGCCCTGTGACACACAATATTATATTAATTATTAATATATCCCTACATCTAAACTAAACAAAAATGCAGGTTACTACTCTGAAAACCGATTATTATTGTTATGCGAGCAAGTGATTGAACGGTTGTCCTCTATTCTCTATATAAAAGCCTACATACAGGGAGACAATTTGAAAACGCACAGTATTTAATATTGCCTCTACCGATGATAGTATGAAAATTTGGCGAAACACGTCAATTTACATATCAAGGGGGACAATTTTTGAGGCATTTGTTGTCGTGTTACTTTCAATCCTTTGACCCTCAGCAGCCCCTATTTCTTTTACCATTTTTGTGTTCTTTATGAAATTCTCAAAAAAATAATACAGTTTATGTAGAATTCGATAAGAAACACAAAAATGGTAAAAGAAATAGGGGTTGCTATTTAAAATTTTAGGGGTAGGTGCCCTGGGGGTCAAGGGTTTGAAAGTAACACAACAAAAAATGCCTCAAAAATTGTCTCCCTTGATATGTAAATTGACGTATTTCACCAAATTTTCATACTATCATCGGTAGAGGTAATATTAAATACTGTTCGTTTTCAAATTGTCACCCTGTATAAACAAGGATAAAAGGTTTCAGCGTAAATCGTAAATCGCCTTGTATCCTCGCCAGCAGCGAGCACGGTACGCCACACCAAATGTTTCTCGAGAATCGACAAAAATCCTCGAGACATATCGAGGATATGAATACTCGGGTGACCGACTATTTCTCACTCGAGTGATCCTATCACTAAATCTAGGCCTAAAGGTGCGTCCAGACTTGAGCATTTTAGCCCGAACGAACAGGACGAACCGAACGCGCAGAGCCGAATTCGCGTTCAGAAGAGGACCACACGAGAATCTAATCTATTCTAAAAAATAACAAATCTCCAAATACCCTGTAAAATAAATATAGTAAAGAAGCTTCAATGACAAATTTTACAGACAAATCTCTACTGTAGCTACATATAAATTTATGCTCAACTGATATTCCTTTTGTATTTTTTATCTGACAGTGTGGAAAGATTTAACCAAATTAACTAACTCCTCTATATTTACCACTTTCTCTGAGGTGTAGCTTGATTTATTTTTAATTTAATTCCATTAAAATATCGTGTTCTATGTGAAGTTAACAGTATTTTTAGCATTAAAACAGATGTAAGCCGTCATGAAGTGTATTTCGAAACATTTTACATTAATATCGAATATATGATTATTTTAAAACAAAATTAATTGAAATTTCGAAAATCGGGTCAAGTTTTTCTGTTTATAGAAAACATATTTAATTACTAAATTAAAATTTCAAATTTTTATACCAGGTGACAACCCGAGTGACAGCTAAATCATCGTACAAACCGCCAGTAAACTTTTCAATTCATACTTTTCGTTAAAAAACAATTCAATATCTCATCAAAGTATAACGGGATTAGCCATTTTGAAACAAGCAAAACCTTCTATAAAAATAGATTTTTCTCAAAATTTTAATAATATTTTTTTCCTCTTGTAGAGACGATCCGGGGACATACCGTATATTAAAATTGTGAAACTGCTCTATGTACGGGCTAAGTAAATGACGTCTAGAGCTTGGCCTCGCCAAAATTATCATCAATTGCCATTCCCAGCCGTCTTTGACACAGTTTTTTTATTTTTTTGATTATATTATTCCAAATAAATATTAAGAGACACTGTGTATAACACGTATAATCGAATAAGTACAAGTTAATTTCTAGATGTATTAAATGGGCACAATATTCCCCATGAGTAGCATCAAAAAGGCATCAATCACTCTGTTAATTAGGGTAAACTCTATATAAAAGCGCTAACAAAATTATATACTATAGTAAATAAAGGAAGGATAAAAACAAGATATTTCTACTTCCAATCTATTAGGTTTTCACTGAAAATTATTTTAAAAATATTCATATTATTGAAACAATTAATAATCTGTTAATATAATTATAAAAAATAAATAAAATATTAATATTATTTGATAAATTTGCGTTAAAATGCTTGAGCACATTCCCTTATCTATACCCACAAGTTGCTAAATAATTATACAGTTTGTCCATTTTCATTGCAAGAACAAAGAGGGACAGAACAAACCGAGCTTGAAAATAAATTATATAAACTAAATAAATTAGTAACAGCAATCTAATTAGAAGGTTTATTTCTCTCTCGTATAGTTCATATTCCCTTTATCTTTATTTATTCATATACTGGGTGCGTCTCAAAAGTGGCTCACCACTACAATTTTTTATTTTTTCAGATAAAAAAATAAGATTTGGTATGTTAGTATATGACATAAATTAGGATTGATTAACGTATTCAATTGTTCTTGGCCACTTCCTGTTTGACGGACTGAATACACACTGAATAGAATGACATATCATATGTCAACTTTTGACATTTTCGCTTAAAACAAAATTGTATTTTAAATTTCAATCTAGAACGCCATATCTGTGTTAAAAACACTAATTTTTAATCAAGGAGCCTTGGAAAAATAGATCTGATCGTTTAATATTTTTAGATTAAAAAATAAATCAGTCAAATAAATGCTTAATAGATTTATTTGTCCTATTCTTAAAGGAACGTGGCATAATAAATATGTACTTTTATTGCCTCAAAACTATTCATAAACCCCATGTAAAAGGTCTCAATATTAAGGTGAATTCACGCTTAGTTAAGCACACGATTTCTGGAACGCACTCGTGTAAAATGACATGCATATTTCGATGTCAAACAAAAGACTTCGAGGAATTCATTACAAGACATATGTAATGCTGTAATAAGCATGAAAATATAAAGTTCAAACAAGGAATTGCTCATACAATACATACACTAAAATATATATAAAATAAGATTTATTATCTTTTTTGATTAATTTTATTGAATAAAAAAGCCAACAAAATTAAAGACAAATAAATAATTTGTGGGATGTAACAATACAATATATTGCAAAAGATGATTTGTATTAATGTATATAATCTTATTAATTTTATTCGCAAATTGTATTAGCAAAATGAGAAATCTCATCTGTCAGTTAATACTGTACAAACAGATATAAAGCTTGCAAAACCAATATACGCCTTTATTTTTGCTTTGGTAATGCTCTAACGACAGTATATGATAAAATACGTCATTTGGCAGTCTATATATTAATCAAACAAAGACTATATCGTGGAAAAAAAATTGAAACATGTTTTATTAATACACCGCGAGAAAAAAATATGTTTTATCCATAGCTACTGTTAAAATTGCCTTATATCTATCAAAAATAGTAGATAAACTAGTACTTTAACCGCAAGGGTAGATTAAATGATACTTGAACAGCGAGGATAGGTTAAAAACTTTATTTCTTCTCGCACGTTTTTTAATTGCTTCCATTTTTGAAAATTTTTGTATTCCTTTTCATAAGTTATTCGGGATTTAAATGGAAGTAGTTTGGATATGGCGTTTGTCGCCTCAACCTGAATATCTGTTGGTAATTTACTTATTTCGTTTTGAGCCATTTCTGGCTCCAATTCAATCAGCAATCGACACGAAAAAGAATTAAAAAATATTGACTCAAAACTGACAACTAAAGAGACAGCTTTATTTATTTGTCAAATTACATAGAAACCAACGCAACGCCAACCCAGCACAATATTTTTTCTACTCTTAATAAATTCCTTGAAATAATAATTTCTGAATATTTTTTAAAACGTAATCGCTATGGAAAAAACTATTGTTTTATACACGACGAAAAACATTTTATCGTCTTGTATAAAAAATAACTATTATACCTTGGAACAAAAAGATTAAAGGAGTATAATTCTATCAATGTTCTCATGCATTAGAAATGAAATCGACATCATGAACCCCATTTTTGAAAGTTCTGTTTGACGTTTCTGTTCACACATTTGAATTTGATTTGAAATTTTGCCGATTTGTTGGGCATTTCTCAGATTATTTTATTTCATTTATTTATTATTTTTATTCTACAATTATTCGTTTTGTTTAGAGTTTCTAGCCTTAGAGTCTTAGCCTTAGAGAGAGAGAATTTAGAAGAATATTGTATCAAAACTTAAATTTGCAGTGACATTATCGCGAACAAAAAAGACAGCAACACAAAAACTGGACTGAAAATGACAGCAAAATAGGTTGAATCACTTGATTAAGCCCATTTTTACATATATTTTCTTTTTTAATCAAAATATTTTGGGAAACAAAAATAAATATATACTGATATATAAAATCCTTAAGTGACTGACATACTGATTAATCATGATCCTGCTCAAACAGAAAGAAACAGAAAGTTTCCAAAAAAAATTATTTTTTGCTAAAATTTTGAGAACCACTGAATCTTTTCTGGATTTTCTGTCATGTAAATTTAAGCTACTACCTAATTATCAAGAAATTCTGTCATATTATCAAGAAATTATGTTTTTTAACTTAAAACTAAACAAAATTCCAAATTTTTTTTTCGCAAAAAATATCTCATAGGCGTGTTTCTGAGGTCGAAAAATACTACCAGTTAAAATACTTGCACTTATTTCTGGGACACCTTTTATAGTTCCTTGTGAGATCGGTAAGTCGTATATTGGAGAGACAAAACGTCCTCTAAATATACGATTTAACTCCTATTGCCTTTTGAGCTGGAAGATCGTGGTTTGTGAAATTTTTGAATATATTTTTTTTCTTATAAAGTGTCTTTTCTTGCTCAATTTCTTGTAGACGCGGTAAATATACAAGGTGTCTCTTAAATAAGTGCAAATATTTTAAGGGTTGGTTAATCTAAACAGAAGAAATATATTTTCTCTTTGCAAGAGAACTTTTCTTCTAACTCAACGTAAGAAGCTCAATTTTGGCATACAGGTTGATTCTATGGTGTAGAGGTTCGATAAGAAGGGATTTTTGGAAATTCCAGTTCCAGGAGGGTGAAACCATCCCTCAAATATTACAATATTTTTTATCTAAAAAAAAGTTTCCGAAAAAACGCTTAAACAGGTATATTTTATTTTGTTTTTTTACAGATTTTAAGATTTTTTAAAAATGTATACAGGGTGTTTCGAAAAATCTGGTCATTGATTAATCACGATCCTGCTTAAAGCGCTTGACGTAAAAAGCGGATTTTTGGAAAACAGATTAACTTTAGGGTGTAGAGGTTCGATAAGAAGGGATTTTTCGAAACTCGAATTCTAAGGGGGTGAAACTATCCCTCAAATATTAAAATATTTTTTATTTAAAAACCGGTGAGTTTTTCGGAAAAACTCTTAAACACGTATATTTTATTTTGTTGTTTTACATATTTTAAGATTTTTTATAAATTTATACAGGGTGTTTCATAAAATATGACCATTGAGTAATCACGATTCTGCTTAAACTGCTTGACGTTTAAAGCTGATTTTTGGTAAACGGATTGAATAAGGAGGGGTTTTTCGAATCTCAAATTCCAAGAGGGTGAAAACGCCCCTCAAATATTACAATATTTGTTATTTAAAAACGGTTAGTCTTTCGGGAAAACGCTTGGACAAGCATAATTTATTTGGTTTTTTTACATATTTTGAAATTTTTTAAAAAATCATACAGGATGTTCCAAAAAGTTGGGTAATTTCTTAACCACGATTCTGCTTAAACTGCTTGACGTAAAAAGCTTATTTTTGGCAAACGGATTTTTCGAAAGTCAAATTCCAACGAGATGAAACTACCCCTCAAATATTACCAAGTTATATAATAATATCGCCATATTGTTTTTTCTCATGCTGACATAAACGTGAGAAAATTTTATCCAGTTTGTATGTTAATGGTAATTCTTGCTTTGCTTTATCTTCACCATTACAAATGATTAATTCGATGCGAACGAAGTCGCTGGTACACGCTAGTTAATTATAAAAAAATATATAAATAGTTAATATTTACATCAACAAAACTCACCTTTTTAACAGCACTTAAGGGACATATAGGGCCATTACTACCGCTTTTCCGTTTAAAATATTCTCATAAAGGTACACTTCGCAATAAAAAAGGTTCTAAAAAGAACAACGTTCTCGACTCCAAGGTCTGCTAGTAAACATCTTTAAGCGTAAAGTACACTATCTAATTAAACCAAAAACATGTAATACAAAACTAAAGTGCCAAAACGAATAAAAATGTCAGGAAATAAATAAATAAATGCGGCAACTGGACATTTTTTACAGCAGAACTACCACCTGAATCCTCAGCGGGAAATTTAAATTGCAGTTAGTCAGTCCGGCGCCGAGTATGCCCCTGGTTGGCAACAATGAATTTAAAAATCGCGCCCTCGATTACGTAACTAAAAGTTTAATCGGTATGAAATATATATATAGTCCTTCTCCTGGATACGCCACTGTTTTCAGAGGCTTGCTCATCTTGTAAAAAGCTTCTGGTGATTGATTGGCGGTCTTTTAACCATCGCAAAAAAGCTTAATGTTCTGATACTTTTATTACTTTACCGCTCTGTTGTTATCTCTTTATTGTTGTAGTATCCTTTCTGGCAAATATCGCAAACAAAATTTTGTTGTTTCAATTTGATTGATCTTGTTGATTGTTGGTAAGAACAATGTACATCCAGGCTGGATTCTGTGGGCGGATATAATCTCGAAGATTGTCTTAAGTTATAGGAAATTGAGGTTAAATATAGCTTTGTATTTTTTTTAATCTAGGTAAGTATGTATTATTTTTGGAATAAAATAAAAGAAAAAATTATTTTAATCATTCACGAGTTGTTTTTTTTTATAGTTTTAGTATCACCCTTATTGGGAGATGGAACCTTTGTTCTTACAACACTTATTAATAAAAGTTCATAAAACACTTATTCACCACAATACACTAAAAAGCTTTTACTTCTGCACCTTATGCGCGTTAATATCGTTATTTTCTATTTGCCATTTTTAAATTAAATTGAATATAATCTAGATATTTAACTTTGACAATTACATTTTGAGAACCGCCGGCGCCGGTATCAACCGCCATCGCCAGTTAGCCGGTTTTCAGCTTATTGGAAAAATCTTCCCCTAGGAGATGCAAGACCTTGTCGTTGGTGGGGAAGCTCCTGGTCAGGTACTGGGGGGAATCCCCTCTAGCACTTGGCTTGGTCTAAGAAGCATCTCACTCATCGTCTTGTCCCTGACTGTAGTGTCGTGGCCAGGGAATTGCACCAAGACATATAACGATACCGGGCGGGGCTACGGACAGCCTCAACCTTGGGGCACCGGGGGGCTCCCCATTGTATTTTACCCCTTACTTCTACATGCGGGGCTCTGTAGAAGTGGACCGACTGTCCCTAGCGACTCATAGGAACACTATGAGATCTGATAATAATAGTAATAAAAACATCCGCGGTGAAGCTGTGGGGAAACCCCCTAGCGACACTGGTAACAGTAACAATGAAAGTTCCAAGGGGCCAAACCCAAAGAGAACTACAGGAGAGGTGGCTGACACTTGCGTGAGACCATCCTCCGCACACAAGCTACCACCTCCTCCAAGGGTCGGGAGCCTACCTCCTACCTCTAAACCCAACAGGCGACGCAAGCTACCGTTTCGTCTACCCGGCCTGGGTCGTAGCTCCTCGACTGTGAGGGACACGGGTCTCCGTAGGAAGTCCTGGGACTGTATGATGAGTTATAACTCAAGAAAGGGGGACACAATAGATCTCTGAGGTCGCAGAGATTAACCCCCCTCCCACTTATTCTAATTCTAATTGGAAAAATAGAATATTGTTTTATTAGGAGAAAAAATGATACTTTTTGCGGCCAGAATGTACGTTTGACGACATTATTACTCCGAATAGAATATGCTAATTTTTTCAAACGCCACAAATAACTTTTTAAACAGTTTTAAACGTTCCAAATAATATAAAAAAATAAAAAGTAATACCTTGTAAGTAATTATATATAAAAAAATTATGGTTACCTTTGAAGATTAAGGAAGGAACATAATGCTATCCATGTATTCATGCATGGTGGGCGGAAAAAGGACTCTAGTGTGGGGATTCTTGACAGTTCTGTTTGACGATTCATTTGACACACTTGAATTTGATTTGAAATTTTGTGGATTTGTCAGTCTTTACGGAGCTTATTTTATGTTATTTATTATTTATTCTACTACTGATAGTTGTATAAAGGTAGTAAATCTAGATGGAAATTGTGACAGAACTTAAATTAACAGTGACACTATCGCGATTTATCGAAAAATAGTTGTAGTATCTAAAATAGTTGGTTGTGTAGCGTGCGGTAGATCTCGGCAAAAATCGAGTGAAATAATGGAACAACTTTTCGCTAATAAATGACTATATAATATACATACGTGTAGTAAACCGATCATTTATGAAATTCACTTAAATTAACTAATTATATATTTTTTTGCATTTTTGCTTTTATTTACTACTTGTCAAAGATTAGATGTCAAAGAATTTAGATACGTCAATTTGACTTACCTGCGTCAGGAGCGTATCGGATGTTTGTATTAATAAATAAATATTAAAACTTATCTATTTTTATTATAATAATATGTTTTTATAACAATTTTAACAACTACCAACATTTATTCACAACGTAAAATAAAAAAAATTATTGAGTCTATCCCACGTCTACCCTACATCATAGTTTTACATTTTTTAAATAAGATTAGAACGGCACTGATAAACCGCAATTTAAGTCGGCCATATTTGAGTCCCATCGCGGTGGATCTAAGATTTTTGATTTGCTCCTTCCTTAGTATGGTTACGCTCGTTGAATTTGACACTTTATGTCAGTTTAATAATATATTTTCGTACTTTTTTATATTGACAATAACGTCGTAAAAATTAATATTTTTGTGACGTTTGAAAAAAAAGTTTTTTACAAATCCCCCTCCCACAAGAACACCATTGATCAAAAAATGTAATATTGATAAAATTCTATATAAAATAGGAATTATTTGTATCTGTCAATGATCTTTTACTCATATATTTTTATTAATTCAATGAAACCTAATAAATATAATAAATTAAAATAAACAACAGCAATCTTTAGTGTCATTTGAAAATATGTAAGTATTAATAGACATTACTTTATCATTTCCTACGTAACAAAATGGTACTCAATAAAACAGTAGGTATCATTTTAATCTAATAGTTCATTTACTCTTGATTATAACGTAGTGTACAGATGGGTATATTGCTCAATGTTAAGTCTACATCAAGCATTAAAATGCCAAGATATGTCTTGTTTATGTTTTAATTAATACTGTGATTTTTCTTTCGCATACTTTTTTCAGATTGTTTTTTTCATCTTTCAATAGTCCATTTCACTAGTCCAAAAAAGTAGCAAAATAAGCGTTCGGCATTTAACGTTTTATGTAAATCTGGCTAGGCATTTTTACACAAATGAAGAAGGAAATAAAAGATAAAGGATTATACTATATCCGCATTGCAGCACATTTTTAGACAACTTCTTTATTTTTAAGATTTTAATGATCAAACATCAACAAAATATTCCTTACGTTTGGACTAAATTTTCTCAAAAATAAAGACATAATTTAAAATTTCGTTACAATACGGAAATAGATTGAAGTTTTGTGATTACAGTGATATATAATTTATATGGTTTTCTAACAAATTGCTCGCCATTTTATGGCAAATGCTGAAGCTCTGCAAACCTTAATCAAGCCTTAATCAAAGCACGTGTGTTTGGAATTTTGGGTGTGGCTTAACACGACAGGATCGGGCTAAGCCTTAGGCAGATTTCTGAAATATAATATATATTTTCTTCGGTACCCGCTGTACCCGCCCCCTGAGAGCAACCCGAAAGTGCAACCTAATAGACTCTTAAGAACAATAATAACTAATCTAACATTACAGTTCATCGTCCCAGGATAAAATAGTTTAAGAATAATAGAAAAAGTTCAAGTTCAAGAATATAATAAAGATGAAATATATTTGTACGCTAATAATATCAATTTATTAAATTTTATCAATGTTTTCAAAACAGTAATTTGCTATTTTGTAATTATTTAATATTTGTTTGTAAATGTTTTTAAAGGCACTATTATTTTTGAAACGACCTATATAGTTTTATATACGGGGAGAGTCGTTTTTTTATCAACTTTGCTGTATACAACGATTCTGACTTTGCATTTATTTAAAAAAATTCTTCCCAATTTTGTAAACAATATTTAAAGACATTTTGGTGAAAAATATCTAAAATTATGAGTATAAAGTTTAAAATCTTAGCTAAACAGTAATCAAAAATCATATTCACGTCATGATATCTGTACAAATACCTATATCAACACTTACTAATCTTGATACTTGATATATCAATAAATATTTTTACAATATTTAAGTATGTTATTATTTACTGAAGATTATTAAGCATTATTAATTTATTGATGGCCTAGTTGGAACCAACGTAAAGTTAGTTTATTAGTGACATCTGAGATTTTATTGTTCAAAAAGTACGTATCATTGATTTATATTTATATTATTTGTTTATTAACAGTTAGCTCTATTTTATAATACATAAATTAACTATAATAACAAATTTGTAATGTTAATTTTATGTGACACTTTTAAATTGTGAATATAACATATGATAATAGGATGTAGCGGTATAAACACACTGTATATGGTATTTGCAGGGTATTTTACACCCTAAATTTCAATTTTTAATGTGAAAAACCCAAGACTATAATTCTGTTTTACCTTATATTACCAAATATGTAACTCTAAAAGAGTATACAGGGTGACAATTTGAAAACGAACAGTATTCAATATTGCCTCTACTGATGATAGTATGAAAATTTGGCGAAACACGTTTTTGTTGTAGTGTTGCTTTCAACCCCGTGACACCCCAGGGCACCTACCCCTAAAATTTTAAATAGCAACCCCTATTTTTTTTACCATTTTTGTGTTTCTTATAGAATTCTACATAAACTGCATTATTTTTTTGAGAATTTTATAAGGAACACAAAAATGGTAAAAGAAATAGGGGTTGCCATTTAAAATTTTAGGGGTAGGGGCCCGGAGGGTCAAAGGGTTGAAAGTAACACGACAACAAATGCCTCAAAAATTGTCCCCCTTGATATGTAAATTGACGTATTTCGCCAAATTTTCATACTATCATCGATAGAAGTAATATTAAATACTGTTCGTTTTCAAATTGTCACCCTGTAGGTAAAAATAGACCTGATATTTTTAAAAAAAAAATGTATTAATTTACATGTTGCCTATAAATGTTTTTAATAATTTTTGCAAGTTAAATTCCCGGATATAGGTACTTACGATTAAAGGTGTGTTCACACTATCAGTCACGTCTCAGTTTCTTTGTCGTACCGTTTCATACTTATTAATAATAAATTAATAATGCTTTATTGTACAAAAAGCCAAAATAGTTTCATCGACAAAACATTTAATAAACAAACAAAAGCACAAAAAATATACAAAAAATAAAAGATATAACCAAACATCATACAATTCAAAAAAATTGACAATTTTACAATTGGAGAATTGTAAATGGTTATAATCATTTAAGAGTGTGTTATTATAAAATATTAAATGCAAAATTTTTAACCAGTGTGTGAGATGATCAAAATTTTAAAATTCAAAATTGTTCAAGATTAAATATCAACAAAAAAGTCGTTTACCGCATATAGGGCTCTCTCCGTAAGTATGATTTCAGAGCTTTTTTTTGCTTTTTGAAACGCGGGAAAGAATGAAAGCGACTTGATATCCAAACGCAGATGATTGTACAGGGTGTCCCACTAAGAATAGCTCTCGGCTGTATTTTGGAAAGTACTAGTCGTAGCGGCTGCGGAAAAAAAATAACCAACAACTTCAACTACTTCAAATAATAAAGGCATTTTGAAAAAGCAATCAAAAGATAAAAAAAAACATTGCTAAGACTATCAAAATGTTGATCTAATAACAATTTGACGTTTATACTATTACGTCAAAAGCAACTTTTTTCCAAAGCCTACCATGACTTCACTGAATCATCGTTTACTGTTCACTATTATTAATATCTTAATTATTAGATTATAATATTATGGTATTCTGGTATTTCGTCGATTTTAAAATAAACTAACTGTTTCTATCTTATTTTTTTGTTAGAATGGGCCTAATCAAGAGGGCTACTGATACTGTATTGTAAAAATAAGGTACCTAATTAAGGGCTTATTTTTTGGTATTTATTATAATTTTGCTAATATCTTCGGTCTGAAAGAAGATATCAAGATGCAGTTTTCGCTGACTTCTTAAGCTTTTACTACTCTTTACTATCAGCTAAAATATCACATACTATCGTATTTAATTTTTTTGAAAAAACGCGCTATGTTTGTTAAATTGTAAGAAAGCGCCCCCTAGCGTCTACGTTCAAAACCTTATTATTATTATTTTTATGGCATAATATAGAGTAAGAAACGCTCTTTTAAACGAGCTTTCGTTTGTTGGATTCTGATCATCCAGTCCGGAGTTATTAATATTTAAATAAAGATAGATCTAACCTTCCCCCACCACTTTATTTTAGCAGATAGGGGAAAATGGTTCTAACAAAAAGAATCCAAAATTTACTGAAGATTATGAAACTATTATTTATAATACCCATCTAGGCAAAATTCTGTAAAAAAATCTATTTTCTTATTTTCCATAGCAGTTGCGCCACCTAGCTGCCGTTTTACAAACTTTAAAATAATTTCCAGCAGTTTCTGATAGCCCTTATAGTTAAAAATATTTTTTTCCGCAGGCTTTACGGCTAATACTTTCCGAGATACAGCCGAGAGCTATTCTTAGTGGGACACCCTCTACATTTTTTTGGCATTGTACACTATTGAGCCTTTAACTAGTTCTGAGTTCGAGGTTGGCAGATCAAAATCGTGCTCCGCATTCCTTTGTGAGGTAGCCTTTCGGGAATAGCAGATATGTGCTTGCGGATTAAGCAAACGGATTCAAATATGAATAAAGAAGGAAGAGTCAGGAATTTTAAATTTTTAAAGAAATTCTGGCAGTCGGTTCTACGGTTCAGTCACAATAAATATCGAACTGCTCTCTTTTGAAGTTTGAAAATACGATCAAATTTTGTCGCCATTCAGTCAAAATCTCTGACGTCTAGTCATATAATATATCAGTCAATAATTATTGTCCACCAATTGAAATAGTTGTAGTGGTTTTCTCTGAAAATTTATGGAATGAGTAATTTTAAGACTATGATTACTGTAGGTCTTAATGAAGAAACGACTCAAGTCTTCCTTATGACTTGAGTCTATATTTCTTCATTTGATTACTGAGCACGTTAGGCGTAATGGCTCAATCAAACAAGCAAATTATTTTTATGTGACTGAGACTGTTTAACGGAACGCAGCTGAAACGTGTGAACAGACCTTAATACATTCATACCTCTTCTAAAATATTTATCCGAATTTTTTTCAAGTTTGATAAAACTATGAACAAACAAATTTGACGCTTTTTAAAAACAAAGATGAGTTCATAAATATGACGAAAGTACTCTTTATGTACTCTTCTATCTTCTTATCTATATATATTATAATAAATTTAGTTCTAATGTTAATATATCCTACTAGCAAGTACTACATAACCGAAAAAAGTTCAACGCTTTTCGTGTCTCTATTTTGTTATAAACAATGTACATATTAAACAATAATTAAAACCAGAGGAGTACCGATTAATAATGCTGAAAATATAAACAAGCAACTAACATGGGGTACAAATGAAATTCTAAATAATTTAAACGGTAAGGGATGTTTTAATGAATAATATATCGAAAATTTAGGGAAGTAACAAGAAAAATAAAAAGGTTAAATTAGCTGATTATTTATTAAAAAAGTCTCTTTGTACTTACAACCGTAGTACAGTCGTAGTAAATAATATTTTTTTAACCATTTCAGAATATAGAAAATTCAAAATATTTTTAATTCACGAATAATATAATATGAGCTCTATATTACAGTGCTTTTATTTTTTTAACTTATTTTATTTTAACTGTAATATTTGACATCGCATGGTATTTCCAAAATAGGTCTTTACCGTTTTAGTCAAACCGTTTAATTAGTGGATATGGAACTATTTTGTGGCCCGCTAGATCACCAGATCTTTCTCCCAATGATTTCTTTTTGTGAGGTTATGTAAAATCCAAAGTGTATGGTCATAATAAGGCTAATAATCTGGATGAGCTTCAAGTAAAAATATGAGAGGCTTTCCAAACTATTAGCCCTAATATGTTAGCCAATGTCAGACGGGGATTTTACGACCGCCTAGGCTTCTGTCTAGCACAAGAAGGTGGTCTTTTTGAACAATTGTTTTAATTTTGTTTTATTTAGAGTAATATTTTAGTTTTTTTTTTATTTTATTGATGTATTTTTTAATTTTGGAAATGAGTTTTGGGTTTAGAGAGTTTATTTATTTTTAGTTTTGGCTTGTAAACACACTCAAATAATAAATATTTCAGTATTTTTATTTTAAATGTTACCTTAAGTGAAGGTAAACACTTAAAATGAAAATAATATATACTCGGCATTCCTCGTGTCGTATTCCTAATCTGTCACGACCGACCCGTCCAAGCACAACTGCAACTGCGTACTGCCTGACCAGCCGACTAGCCGGCAGTGTATCTCGAGTACGAACGCAAATCGGGTAAACGTAAATTCGTCCGCCAACTTGCTATGTTACTAGTAGCCCGGCCTTCTCTGTATATTATTGCAAATTTTAATTCTGTTAAAATTGAAACGCATTTTATAGGTGATAATTTATAACTAAGCCTTCACAGTTTTTGAAATATTCTCAATTTTATATCAAAACTGTCATTTCCATCCTATTAAAATAATGAAATCTTTTCAGCGCCTCAAAATGAATTTATGTAAACTAGATAAATTTTGTTAATACAAACCAAAATACAAACCATTTTTAATTATACACATATAACATATAAAATGTCCCAATAAAGTAATGATAAAGTTAAAAACCGAAAAATTAAAAAAAAACATGAGTGATTGATGAAATTTCTCGTTATGTCAAGTGCTTGAAGACAAAATTCTTCAATAGCTATGTAAAAAATACTAAATATAACTTAAAATAATTATAAGAGGTGTGATAAACAAACAAATAAATATGTTATCATTCAAGTCTCCTCTTGGTCTTTACATATTAAAACTAAGGGGAAAATTGATAACTAACATTATGGTGGAAAATTCCACATATACTTCTCAATCCATCAAGTGCCCAAGCTCTCGAGAGCTTTTTAGGTTAATGAGAAACACACGTATAGGCTACTCTATAAATTATATTTATTTATACATTTTTCTTCTATAAATAAAGTCACTTTCGGCGATAATGCAACAGAAATTTTGTACTATTTATTTCATTTGTCAAAAAAGTGTATTATTTTAATTATTTATGAATTTTGAGAGGATTTTAGTTTTTTTTTCATGAGAAAATTTTAATTAAAATTTAGAAGCTTCTAGGTAGAGTCTCTTGACTGATTCCTGACTCTCTACTTGATGCCGTTTTTTTTTCGATCATACGGTCTTTAAAGTTAGTAAAATTCTTAATTTTAATCTACAAAAATTACAGAGTAGAAATATTTATTAAAACTTGTGTTTATAACAAAATAAAAAATTGACACATTATTTTTTATTAAAAATCTTCTTCTTAAAAAACGAATTCTGGCTAAATGTGTGAAAAAAATTAATGAAAAGTAATAAAGAGAAAAATTGCCTCAGTTTAAAACGCCCACAAGACTAATATTAATTTTTCAACAAGTTTAACATCTGGTAGTAATGATACAAGTTTTTATGTGATATTTCCCTAATTTAAAAGAAAAAAAATCTTATAAGGAAAATATATTTTCTACGATTTTTCATTTTTTCCCTTTTTTTATAAAAACTATGTCTTTATCTGAGTAAAATAATATTTCTCAGCTCTGGCTTTACTATATTGAGATATTAAAGATCATTGTATTTATGATTTCAAAGTAGAAACAGTTTTCAAAAAAGAAGCGAGCCTTTTGGGCTCTACAATGCATTTATATGACTAAAAATTATATGAAGACATAAGAGTTACATAGGTACCAATCCAATAAGTAAATAAACACACCGGAAATGTCTAGGGATATTACAATTTTATCCAGCCATCGTCAGTGATTTAATTATTTGAATTTCTGATATAATAAAATTAAAATAAACAAATAGTTTACAGGACGTATTGGAAATAAAAATGCGAAATTTACCGAATTTTTCAAATTTACCTTGATTTTTATTGAACTCAAAAAAATACACACATTTTTTTTATTCTAAAGTGTGAATTAAAAAAAAAGATAAAACCATTTTTACCTAATAAAGGGTATGGCCTCCTCTACTGTTCATTACAGCCCTACATCGTTGTCGATCTCTTCTTGAGGTACAGCCTGCCACGCTGCATTCACGGCCCGAACCAGATCCCTATGAGTTTCACGAGGCATACCCATTCTCAAAATTCTTCTTTGGACCGCGTCCCATACGTGCTCGATGGGGTTGAGGTCAGGAGATTGTGCCGGCCAGGGTAAGATGTTTAATTGATGAGTATTGATAAACTCACTTACCACTCTGGCTATATGAGGCCGTGCATTGTCATGCATGAGAATGAAGTTTCTCCCAAAATCATTGGCATATGGTAACACGATAGGCTAAAGAATTAAATCACGATATGTCCTATTAGAAACCTTTCAAGAAAAACGAGATCGGTTTTTCGGCCTAACTGGACTCCTCCCCAGACCATAACTGTTCCACCTTGATAAGGGTGCACTTCCTGAACATGATCCAACCGAATAAGATTTCCCGGTTCTCTCCATAGCCTAAGCCTTCTCGAATCCCGAGGAATTCCAAAGCGTGACTCATCCGTGAAGAGAACATTGGCCCATTGTTCATTCGACCACTGAACATAATCTTGAGCCCACAAATATCGTACCTCTCGATTTCCTCTCGTTAAGGGTTGAGCTCTCCAAGTGCGTCTGCTTCTTAAGTTGACCTCTCTTAATCTATTGCGAACAGTGTCAGGACTCACGGTTACATTATGTGTTTCCTGGAGAATTAAACTAAGCTCTGGTGCTGTTAGAGTCGGTCGGCGTCGAGCATTTAATTGTAAAAAATGATCTTGCTGAGGGGTAGTAATGCGATGTCGCTCTGTGTGCCTTTCAGCAACATCACCACTTTCACCGTAGCGTGCACTTAATCGCGATATTACACTTTGCGTTGTATTTAATGCTCTAGCTACGTCGATTTGGCGCATTCCAGCTTCGAGCATACCCATGGCCCTTAGCATTTCGTCTCTGTTAAGATGTCTACGCTCCATAATGCCATTTAATACTAAACAGAGTTATTTGAATAAATTCTGACCAGTTATCATAAAAACATAGTCAGTACAGGTTAAATTCGAACAATTGATGCTAGGTGCTTTTTATACATTTGACAAAAAATGCACAAACACTTCTGCAAATATCCCAAATTTAGAAATATCTAGTGTGACTACTTGGTTTCAATCGAAGTAGAAAGAATCGGCCTACAAATATGTGGTTGTTTATTCAAAACATTTATTTTTAACTTTAATAAAATGATATCCCTAGATTTTTCCGGTGTGTGTAGATTTACGTTAGCCTAGGTACTGGGACAGGTAAAAGACATAAGAAACGGCTCATCAATGCCATTTATACATAAATAATAATAAAAAGATAAGTTTACAAGAATATCTAGGATGGTGAAGAAATGCACGAGAGCTAGAGACATAGATAAGCTAGATAAGCTAAAGATGGAAATGTATTTTTAATAAAATTGTTGTTGTTTCTTTCAAAAATATTTTAAAATGAAAAAAAAAATGTGGTGCTAAAATAGATTTAAGACTGTTTTGATTTACATTTCCAATATGAAATTTACATGTGACGCAAAAGCAAATATGTAACAATTTCATCTCAAGACGATAATTGTTCTAAATTTCCAACATAAACATATCGAAGGTCTACGAATACAGCATAACAAAAATGATTTTTACACTTTTTTGCGGCGAATCTTTTAAAAAATTCTTAAAGCAAGATACTTATTATGGGACACAGGACACATCATAGATTTTAATAATGCCAAAATTATAATGAAAGAAGCAATAGCCTCTAATAGTTATTTTTTATACAAGACGATAAAATGGTATTTTATAGTCGATCGAAAAGATGAATTAATTTCGGGAGAAGATAATGCAATTTTATCGTCGTGTATAAAACAATATCTTTTTCCATAGCCAGTTACGTTTTAAAAAATATTCAGAAATTATTATTTCAAGGAATTTATTACGAGTAGAAAAAATATTGTGCTGGGTTGGCGTTGGTTTCTATGTAATTTGACAAATAAATAAAGCTGTCTCTTTTAGTTGTCAGTTTGAGCATAATAATAAAGGGGGATTTTCTATGAATTTTATTCAAAAATTATGGTTTCAATATATTTTAATTCTCTTTCGTGTCGATTGCTGATTGAATTGGAGCCAGAAATGGCTCAAAACGAAATAAGTAAATTACCAACAGATATTCAGGCTGAGGCGACAAACGCCATATCCAAACTACTTCCATTTAAATCCCGAATAACTTATGAAAAGGAATACAAAAATTTTCAAAAATGGAAGCAATTAAAAAACGTGCGAGAAGAAATAAAGTTTTTAACCTATCCTCGCTGTTAAAGTATCATTTAATCTACCCTTGTGGTTAAAGTACTATAAAAAAATATTTTATCTACTATTTTTGATAGATATAAGGCAATTTTAACAGTTGCTATGGAAAAAAGTAATAAAGTAGGTCTCAAAATTAATTTATCAAAAACTAAAGTAATGTACAAGTAATGTTCAACTAATTCTGTAGATGATCATTCCAAAATTTAGAATAAAAAATAACCAGCATTTCCAAACCACCCTTGACAATAACAAAATCGTATTTTTGCTGGTATTTTAATTGTAGCTTTCTCTGGGCCGTATAAAATTTTAGTATTTTGAAGGTAGATTTTTGCAGATAACATTTAAATGCCTCCGTCAAATAAAACGAAATGCTAGACGAAAGAACCTACAACTTTAATGCCACTAGTAGAGGTAGATGACCGATTCTGCGCCAGGCGGTGGCGGTGGAAGCCAGGAGTGGGCACTGGGCATGCGCGAGGAGCAGGGGACTGTCACCTGTCACCTGTCAAACCTGTCACCTGTCGCCTGTCAAACGTCAAACCTGTCACCTATCAAACGTCAAACGTCAAATGTCAAGCCTGTCATCTGTCAAACGTCAAATGTCAAACATCAAACCTGTCATCTGTCAAACGTCAAAGTCAAACCTGCCTCTTGTTATATACAGGGTGAATAAAAAACAAATAGAAATTTCTCAAAATTTTTCAAAAAAGTTTAATACAACTTTTGCATAAAATCATCTGGCGAGCAAATATTTGGCATTTTCAAAATTTACATGTGTGTGTTTTCCATTTTTCCGATGCCACCACACGATATAATATTACCATATACGAAATTATTTAATATTATAAATAATCTACTGAATGAACTAAATTTCCGTTATAACTATCAATCATCATTTCATTGAAGCCTGAATAAATTAGTCTGTAGGTGCGATATTCGGTATAGTGTCAGATTTATTAATCGATAACACTAAAGCTTGTGTAAACACTCAATTAAAATACGTTTATCGTACGGTTAATAAATAATCTAGATCCATTAATTATACGAGCGCAGGTATTTTTACCGAAAAGATATTTATCAGTTTACCCTATCCATAATATAGCAGGCATTAAAATTATACGTTAATGTTTTATGTTTTGGTTAAGAGTCCATTTCACCTAGTCCGAAAAAGTAGCAAAATAAGCGTTCGGAATTTAACGTTTTATGTAAAACTGGCTAGGTATTTTTACACAAATGAAGAAGGGAATTAAAGATAAGGTATTATACTATGTATATCCGTATTGTAGCACATTTTTAGACAACTTTTTTATTTTTAAGATTTTGATGATCAAACATCAACAAAATATTCCCTATGTTTGGACTAAATTTTCTCGAAAATAAAGACATAATTTAAAATTCCGTTACAATACGGAAATAGATTGAAGTTTTGTGATTACAGCGATATATAATTTATATGGTTTTGTAACAAATGGCCCGCTATTTTATGGCAAATGCTGAAGCTCTGCAAACCTTAATTAATCCTTAATCCAAGCACGTGTATTTGGAATTTTAGGTGTGGCTTAATCTACTGTGGCTTAATCTACTGTGTGTGGTTTTCACTACTGCGCATCACATCTGTACAGAGTATCCCATTGTCGTGTGTTTTATGGAATTTCTCGTTTATAACTAGAGATACAATGATGCGATTTTCACAATACTTTGCTTAATTTTTTATGAAACTAAATATGCTACACATATATTTGTCCTAGCCTCCTTAGTTCCTGAAATACAGGGCGATGTTGTGATGCGCAGTAGCGAACAGATCTTGAATACACTTAATTTCTAAGCTGCTTAATGCGTGAAGTATGACTTGATTCATTTTTCTACTGGAAAATGAATCAATCAAATGTATAAAGACGATTATCTTAAAATAGTAGGAAATTGGACTTGATCGATTTTAATTCTGACCACTCCATTTATTAATCTATTTTTTTTCTCTTGCAGGTCATGCGCTATTTGGTCCAACTCGCGCTATGGTATGTCTTGTTTAATCTAGTCACCTTAGACCTAGTTATGGCCCAAGGAGCACCCTTCAACTGTTCAGTGTACTCGCACGAGGACGATTTTGAAGTTCACTGTAGAGGAAACGGTATGACAGAAATCCCGGACAAATTGAACTCGAGTCTGAACAGACTGATCATATCCGAGTCTAAGGATATAAAGCTCATCACAGGAAAGTCGTTGGAGCCTTACAAGAGTAGATTACAGGATGTGTAAGTACGGAGGAACATATAGATCATAGCAAATAAACTTTTAGTAGCGTTTCTTTTAATCAGAATATTTCGGGAAACAAAAATAAATTAATTATAAATAATATATAAACAGTTATTATTTACATCAACAAAACTCACCTCCTTAACAGCACTTAAGGGACTTTTTTTTTTGGAATTTTAGAATGAGTGGGAGGGGGGTTAATCACTTCGACCTTACAGATCCATTGTGTCCCCCTTTCTTGAATCATAACTCATCATACAGTCTCAGGGCTTTGACAAAAGCCAGTATCTGGGACGGTTTTATAGAGGGTAGTTCTCCATCTCCAATATCAGTCGTATCAAAATTCATGGCATGAATGGTTGTCGTCTCGGCGCACTCAGTGATGAGGTGTACTGGTGTTTCACCATCTTCCCCACAGAATCTGCATTCGCCGTTTCTTCTTAGTTTCAATCTACTGAGGTGTTCATTGAGGAGACAGTGTCCTGTTAAAAACCCCGTGACAATCCGAAGATTGTTCTTACTCGACCCAGGAAGATCTGTGATTTTTCTTGATCATAAGCCCTCAGAAACTTCTTCGAGTGTCTTAGACCATTGCAAGATTTCCATTCCAGGTTGCGGATGGAATCTTCCAAGTTCTTGAGTTCCGCCTTGAGTTGGTTACCACTTGGAAAGCAGAACGGTTCTGGTCCAGTTAGTGTTCGCTCCTTTCCTAGCTAGATTATTTGCTTTTTCATTGCCTTCTATCCCTTGGTGAGCAGGCACCCAGTGTAGGAGGACATTGTTTTCTTTGCCTAATTTATTCAGCTTCTCTATGCATTCTTTGACCAATTTCGAATTGATTGATACTGAGTTGATCGCCTACTTAAGGGACTTAAAGGGCCATTACTACCGCTATCCCGTTCAAAATATTCTAATAAGCTTGCGATGAGTTTTTTACAACGGCTATTAAGCTATCTTGTATACTTCGCACTAAAAGATGTTCTAAAAAGAACAATGTTCGACTGCAAGGTCTGCTAGTAAAAATTTCTAAGCTTAAAGTGTCACAACACAATTAATTTAAACTAAAAACTCGTAATACAAAACTAAAGTGTCAAAACGAATCACAATGTCAGGAAATTTCTCTTTCTGGGATTAATCCTTTTAGAGCAAGCAAAATTTTTCAAGCAATATGCATTTTTCTTAAAATGTCAATAATAAAAAAGGTTTTCCTCTTCTAAAGACAATCAGGGGACATACTGCATGTAAACCCAGACATGTAATTCCATTGAAATCCGAAAATATTCCACGAATTTTTTTATAACAAAACATTTTTTTTAGTTTGTTCTTCTTTTGTTTGTTGTCGTTGATCCATTAACAAAAAGTGATAATCACTTAAAACGGTTCTGTTTAGCACTTCGACCACTGGTGTTAAGAACTGTTGTTACATTTTAAACTCTGAAGTATTTATATGGCCTTGCGGTTAAAGAAAAAAATTGTTAAATAAAATCAAAAATTTCTTTCTGGTCTAATAATAATAAAATAATATTGTCAAAAGTTGTTGCATTAATACAATTTGTCAATAAATATTGGTAGAAAAGATAGACTAACCATTTTCTTTGATTTGTTTAGACCCAAAATATACAAGATATCCTATTTTCGTGTGTTTTATTGAGTTTCTTTTTTAGGAGTAGAGATAGAATGATGCGATTTCCACCTCATGCTACTTAATGCATTTTTTACATTTTTTATGAAAATTGGCATAGAGTATATTATATTTTTTGAAAGCTCATAACAAGACAAATAAAAGAATAATATACAGGGTGTTTACTTAACAAAATATAAGTTTGGCTCATATTTCAAGAATGGTAGCTATACCGAGCGCTTCTCAAAAGTGGCTCACCCCTAGAACTTTTTTATTTTTTCAGATAAAAAAACGAGATTTTGCACCCTAGTATATGACATAAATTAGAATTGGTTGACGTATTCAATTGTTTTTGGTCACTTCTTGTACCACCGGAAATGACTACAACTTTTGATTTTTAAATGACACCCTTGACATTTGTTTACCTTAGTCGATAGAATATGACACTCTGAATAGAATGACATATCATATGTCAACTTTTGACATTTTCGCATATGGTTTATTTAAAATGGTAACATGTGGTTCACAACAACAATTTGACTCGAAATACCAAGTGTGTGGTATCAAATTATTCGTAAAAAATGCTTTTTCAAAATCTAGCCACCCTTGTTCCATTAGAAAAAAATAGGATTTGGGCATATTTTAACCGGTCAGGACAAGACACGAAAAATATTAGACGATCAAATCTGTCTTTCCAAGGCTCCTTGATTTTTTTTTGTGGGGGTGGTAAAAAACCTTTAATAGGCGAGTGGTGTTCGTTCCCATCACCATCTCGAGAGAGACGATCACAGAAACGAACCCCAAACAGTGTGGGAGGCGAATTGTTACCCACTAAAAAAGTCCACCTCCGAGGAGTCAGCTCCTACTCACCCCTTACCCGGAACCGTCGCATGGCATTACTTCGGGTACATACGTTATTTTATCTATGTTGTTTTTTTATCTATAATTCTCTCCTATTTATTTTTAGGATACTTCCGCATTTCTTGCTTTTTCATCTTTTCCTTTCTCTATTATTATTTCTTTCATAAATGCCCCTACCTTTCCCCATATTTCGCTAGTTTTGGTCATTTTCATAATCAAGGTGTCCGAAGTTAACATTCCTACATCCGACAATAAGGCAGACCTTCCGTTTTCCCATCTTGGACAGCAGAACAACGTATGCTCGGCATCGTCGATTTCGTCGCAGTACATGCAGTTGCCATTTGGTATTTTCTTTATTCTGTGCAAGAAGTCCATGAAGATTCCATGCCCGGAAAGAAACTGCGTAATGTAATAGTCCACGTCTCCGTATTTCCTACTTGTCCAGTCCTCCACGTTGTGTATTAACTTTCTAGTCCACCTTCCTTTGTCGGATGTATCCGACTCCTCTTGCCATTTTTGATAGGTACCTCGTCGTTGATGGTTTTTCACCTCATCGTTAATCTCTGGTTTGACATATAACTCTCGCTTTTCCTCAGCTGCTAAATGCAGCGGGATCAGCCCAGCTATAACCAACACGGCATCTGTTGATAACGTACGATACGTTGAACAGATCCTTAGGGCCATTTTTCTATGCGTGGAAAACAATATATTTTTCGTCCGTTGGAATTTTAGTGCCTCGACCCATACAGGAGCGCCGTATAGAATTACATTTTGCATTGATACCGCAAGAACTTACATTACATAGATTTAACAATGTGCTGCGGCCATAGACTTAAAATAAAATATAGACTACACTATTTACATCTCAACGCGGACAAACAATCTTTTTTGTACACATGTTTACTTCTGGGTACAGTCGACCGAGCCTTTGTCACGTCTTTAATATTATCAATATTTTTTTTCTTGTTATACACATATATTGAGATATTAATACTACAGTTCAATAAAGTAGGTTTTAATATTCCATAGATGTATTAAATAGTCCTTATACTACTAAATTATAAGTCGGATACTGTTTAAAAAGGATAAGTTCTTTACAATATGGCAACACCGATTAAAGGCGAGGGAGCCTATTCATTCATTTATTACCTAGTAGTACGTGTTGCACGTGTGCGGTAAAGCTTTGTTGCCGCTATCTCCCCGGCTGTATTAACGCATTTTCTTAGCTTGTAGTCCTTAAGTGTTTATTTTATTGACTTTTTCTGTTCAAGAACTATAAAATATGGTTTGCCAGTGCCAAATTTGCAAGAAATTTGACTTAAATAATCCATTGATCTTGAAACGACTTTTGACCGGTAGGCAACTCTCAATTTACCCATTGGAAGTCAGTGGCGTTGTTGTAGAAAAGCGCTTATTTAGATATTTTTTTTACATTATTTACTTACATTGTAACAAAATCATAATTATAACCCTGTTAATAATTAATAATGTTTTTATTAAAAATATATTCCGGTTTATTAAAATTATCTTCAGAATCTAAAATAACATACAAGAATTTTAAAATGATATTACATTATGAAACAATATTTTTTAATATACTGGGTCGTCTCAAAAGTGGCTCACCCCTATAACTTTTTTATTTTTTCAGATAAAAAAAGACAGATTTGTATGTTAGTAGGTATATGACATAAATTAGGATTTATTGACATATTTAATTGTTTTTGGTCTCTTCCTGTTTCACCGAAATGATTACATCTTTTGATTTTTAAAGGCACCCTCGGTATATTGCTACTTTATTCGATAAAAAATGACACTCTGAATAGGATGACATATCATATGTCAACTTTTGACATTGTCGCTTAAAAACAAATCGTATTTTAAATTTCAATCCAGGGTGTCATGGTGTTGTTAAAAACACTAAGTTTTAATCAAGGAACCTTGGAAAAATAGTTTTGATCGTCTAATGGGTTTCGTGTCTTGTGTAGGCCGGTTAAAAGATGTACAAATCGTATTTTTAATCATACATATGTCAATTTTTTCAAATGGAACAAGGGTGACTCATTAGCATATTTGGAAAAAGCATTTTTTTATGAATATATTGATACCACACACTTGGTATTTCGAGTCAAATTGTCGTTATGAACCGCGTGTTACAATTACAATTAAACCATATGCGAAAATGCCAAAAGTTTGTCATCATCACCTTCCTTGCTTTAATGGAACATATTTATGTTTTCTCTAATTTACATAAGACATCACTTAACCAGAAAAAAAATTACAACAATCATATTTTTTTTTCTCTCCCTGTCGCCGATTCTATTATATCTGTGGAATAGATCCTGTTTTGATTAATATTAGGGGTTGTAAATGTTTGACTAAAATTAAAAATTCATTATTAATTTCAAAAATTACGTAATTTAGATTATAAAATTTCTTCTTATAACGTGTATTTTATTATTTTTTATCCTTTTGGACTCTAAGACGTTTTTTCTAAACTTTTATTTAAAAACCTGTCCTAAATCTTAATAAAATATAAAAAGTTTAAATACGATATATTTTTAATTTAATTATAGCTTCATTAAAATAAAAAAATTACCCGGCTATGATGACGGAGAGATCAGGTGTACTTGAGAAACGAAAGACAGTGTTGTGTTTCTCGGCAGAGTCGTCAGGGAACGACCGTTACGACAGAGACAACCTATCTATCGCTCGTGTCGCACTCGTTATAACCTAAAACAATAACACAACAATAACAAGACATTGTCTGACCGCATGTTCCAGCTATTTATGAATGAGATGCTCAGTCTATATTTTATTTTAAGTCTATGGCTGCGACACAACCATGATGTTAACACCAACTTGGAAGATACTTGACCAAAAATCTCTCCTAGAGCACCAATTCATACTTATCAAAATACCAAAATCTAAATATAAAAACAAAAGAACGTACAAAAAGGGAGCTCCAGATCTAGCTAAAATGGATAAGATTTTCAAGAATCGTTTAGTCAGCGGACGTAGCGACGAAACCGTCGAAAGTTGCATATTACTGGTTCAGAAAGCATTCAAAGAAAGCACTACAAGAATAATTAGATGCAACGATGATTACAGCATGCCATACTGGTGGTCAGAGCACATACATAATGAAATATTGGCAGTTAGGAAGAAAAGACGAAAGTTTCAGAGAGAAAAAAATGAAGGAAAAAGAATTGTACTATTAAAGGCTCCTTGAGTGAAATTAGTGTTTTTAACACGGCCATAACACTCTAGAATGAAATTTAAAATACGATTTTTGTAAGCGAAAATATCACAAGTTGACATATGATATGTAATTCTAGTCAGAGTGTCATTTTCTATGGAATAAAGTAAAAATATACCAAGGGTGCCATTTAAAAATCAAAAGTTGTAGTAATTTCCGGTAAAACAGGAAATGGCCAAAAACAATTGAATACGTCAATCAACCCTAATGTATGTCATATACTAACATACCAAATCTGGTTTTTTTATCTGGAAAAATAAAAAAATTTAGTGATGAGCCACTTTTAAAACCGTACCCGGTATACTATACAAAAAAATTCTTATCTGAAAATTGTCAAGAATTAAGTCTTCTACAACTTTTTGTTATTTAAATTTGCCACTTATTTTTATTAAAAATGCAACAAGTTGTAAAAAAAAACACGTTTATGTCAATTTAATATACAGGGTCCGGCAATAGTGCGTCGGGCATCTGTAGCTCCTAGAATAAACAAATTGAGAATTTTGTTTAAGTGCAAACCTGAAGTATATACCAGGATGTATTTCCAGAAAATATTTTAACTTCTATAGGGTGGCTCAAAAAAGTGTGAGTGGATCAGGATGATATTTTTAAATGGTGCACCCTGTATATTATTGCATTTTTGGCTTCCTTTCTGGTCACTTTACATAATCCTAAAATATGAGTAAATATATTATGATAGTTTCCGAGATATTAAAAAATAAATCAAAAATAAATATTTTTCAACCCTTCTGAAATCAAAACTATATAAGATATTTACTTTAGATGGGCTATTCTTACTTTGCTATAAATATGGTAATCGTAAATCATACAGGATGTTCAATATTTTACGCCAAACTTTCAAAGATATAAAATAATTTTTCTTCTTTTTTTTAAATGGAACACCCTGTATATTATTTTTTTATTAGATGGAGAATTAAAAAATTAACATTTTTTGTATTTAAAGTATTTCAAAATTTTTAATAGTTTTCCGGATACACGCAGTATTATTTCATATGGCGCTTCCAATGGTAAAATACGAGAGAAAAATCATTAGGTGGCTTTGATGAAAATTTACTGTGGAAAATGCCATATGAAATACAAAACCGGGAATATCTGCGAAACCGTTAAAAATTTTGAAATACTCTAAATATAAAAAATGTTAATTTTTTAATTCTCCATCTCTTGAAAAAATAATATACAGGGTGTTCCTTTTAAAAAAACGAAGAAAAATTATTTTATATTTTAGAAAGTTTGGCGTAGAATTTTGAACATCCTGTATGATTTGCGATTTCCATATTTATAGCAAAGTAAGAATAGACCATCTAAAGTAAATATCTAATATAGTTTTGTTTTCAGAACAGTTCTTGTATTATTAATATTTTTTTGGCTGAAGGCTGAAAAATATATAATTTTTATTTATTTATTAATATCTCTGAAATTATCGAAATATATTTACTCATGTCTTAGGAGTATGTAAAGTGATCTGAAAGGAAGCTAAAAATGCAATAATATACAGGGTGTTCCATTTAAAAAAAATCATCCCGATCCACTCACACTTTTTTGAGCCACCCTATAGAAGTTAAAATATTTTCCTGAAATACATCCTAGTACATAATTTAGGTCTGCACTTAATCAAAACTCCCAATTTTTTTATTCTAGGAGCTACAGATGCCCGACGCACTATTGCCGAACCCTGTATACATAGAAAAGTTTATTAATTACTAAATTTAATTCACTAGAAATTTATTCAGAACTTTTTCGTCGCAAAAAAACATCAAATCCAGAATGACCACCTCAACTGCCTCAAAAGTTAAGATTCTCCAACTTTTTTATTCTTTCGTCAAATTTCGACCAATCAATTTTATACTGTAAATTCCTTTTTTATTTTTTACAGAATTCTCTCTGATTTGCCCAATTTGCGAGTCATCGAAGAAGGCAGCTTCTCCAATATCTCATCGCTAAGAACAATGTAAGTTTAAAACAAAGTCACGTCTATCTATATAAGCAATGGAAATACTTCAAAATTTCACCACCGATACTCCATTAAATTTTTTAAATAACTATTCGATAAAGTTATATGGCCCTAGGCAAACTTTATAGACGGCTATGAAGCACTAACTGTCTAACAAACTTAGTTAATCATTTTTAATCAATGTCATTATTTGAACCACACGTTTGCCTATTTGCTCTTCGATTTAATGAGTTGGAACTGGATGATATTTATAGAGAGATTACGTAGAAACCCAAATTTACTTAGTACATACAGGGTGACACTTTAAAAAGTAGAGGAAAAATTGAAAATTGTAATACTGTCATTACGATTTACGATCAGATCATACTAGATTTGCTCTATAACTAACCTAAAAAAATATATTAGACTATCCTGTACAGGGTGGGTCAAATTCGACGCTTTTAAATGGAAACATCCTTTTCTATAGGAGATAGACGAAAACTAATAACGGTGTCTGGAGCTCAATTTTCATCAAAAACATGATGGTGAAAACCGCACATCAATATCTGTTACCGTTTCGGAGTTACGGGGTGTTTTTCAAAAATGTGCATTTTTAACAAATCGCTGTAACTTTTTTGCTATGGAAAATTTTATATTTCTATGAAAATATTTCCAAAGCACCTTTTTACGTAGAATTTAATTGTTTAAGTATAATTTTTTAAAAATTAATAATTCAAGAGTTATCAACAGAAAAATGGATTTTTTATATGGGACACCCTGTATATTTTTAATTTATTGAAAAGAATTTAAAATTACCTTTCCAAAAATATAACACACTTGATATTTTGCTCGATTCCTCTTCGAGATATAGAGTATATAAAAATTCGCCCGCTTTAAATAAGTAGGCTTTGAATGGCACCGGCTGCAATGCAAAAAAATTCTAGCTGTGAGCATCAATTAAAACGAAAATAATATTTGCTATGAGAGAGATGCAGAATTTTATAACAATTTAAAATATATTTAACCAACATCAACACATTTAAACTATATCTCATAACAATAAAAATAAATAGCAAACCAGGACATGAGATTTTGCTACAGGTGTTCGACATATCGACCGTCTTCTGTTATGGACAGACGGGGCAGTTTTTGAACATTTCTTGCGGAATTCATTAACTCAGTGGGGGTAAAAGATACCCTCTCATGACTGCTAAGTATTTCTAATTCTTGTCTAGATTATACAGAAGAATAAGGAACCTTTATTCTTTCGCAAATATATCCATAGGATTAGATCCATGGGCACTAAGTCAGGCGGCCTCGACGGCCAACGGCTGGGTTCTTGGTCAGCTATTCAATTATTCTTGAATTTGGCTGCAGAAATTTGCTGATAACTTCAGCGTTCAGAGGCGGTGCGTCGTCTTGCTGGAAAAATATGTTTTCGAGTTCCATTAAGGGCATATGATCAATGAGGGGTCCAAAGGCTACTAGTTAAAAGTGGCGAACTTTTAAAAAATCTGTATTTCGAAGGGATTATAACAAAATATCAAGTGTGCTATATTTTTGGAAAGGTAATTTTAAATTCTTTTCAGCTAATTAAAAATATGCAGGGTGTCCCATATAAAAAATCAAATTTTCTGTTGATAATTCTTAAATTATTAATTTTAAAAAAATTATACTTAAACCATTTTCTACGTAAAAAGGTGCTTTGAAAATGTTTGCATAAAAATACAAAATTTTCCATAGCAAAAAAGTTACAGCGATTTGTTAAAAATGCATATTTTTGAAAAACACCCCGTAACTCCGAAACGGTAACAGATATCGATATGCGGTTTTCACCATCATGTTTTTAACAAAAACTGAGCTCCAGACACCGATATTAGTTTTTGTCTATCTCCTATAGAAAAGGTTGTTTCCATTTAAAAGCGTCGAATTTGACCCACCCTGTACAATAGTTACTATATCTGTACTATTTTAAAATGTGTTAATTACAATCCATTTTAGAATTAAAACCAAAATTTTATTTTTAGAAATTAAAAACAATTCGATTAGTACATTGTGAAGCTTTATTTGTTTTGTCACTTCCGATCAAATTTTATAAACAAAGTATAGTTCAATATAGAGATTTTCTTACACCTACACTACATCACCATTGAGCTATACCTAGGAAATAAAAATATTCAGAAATTAACTTAGATTTTTCGCAATCCAAGGAAATATATTGATTGTAAAAGAAAATATTTTTTAAAAATTGAATTTTAATTCTAATTTAAATATAAAAAAAAGGCTTATTCAAAAGCATTTCTATAAAAAAATATTACAATAATATAAAAATTCATCTTTTATCGTTTTTATATACAGGGTGGTCCGAACTGTATTCCGGAAAGTTTGGCAGCATATTCTGCCCATTAAAATAAATAACAGTTCGTATGAATGTATGTCTTAAAATCTTATAGTGTGACCAACGGATCTGTAGCTACGGGGTATCGGCAGGGGAACGCAGTTGTAAACAAAACACGCCCAATTTCTTTCATAAAATAGGCATGGGCGTACGGTGTTATATGAAATAATGTGTATCATAAATATAATACTCAGATTAATAATTTTTTCAAAAAACTTTATGCTGAATCGTTACTGTTGAGTTAGTAGATAAACACTAAAGCTTTTATTAAAGCTCCCTTAAATATTTTGAATAATTTTATTATTGTGTTGTTAATATAATAGAAGAAATAATTACAGCTGGGGTTGGAACCTTTGGTGTTACACAGCAAAATAAAACACTATATCAGTACAATACACCAAAAACACTTTTAATTTTACACTGGACGCACGTTTTCGCTAACCATGTCAGCCATCAGCAGATGATCAAGACTGAGTCTTGAGGTATATTTATTTATATATCTATACTAACTATATTTTTTTCTATAATACATATTTTAGATATAACTATTTCCAGCAAAAAAAAAAAAATCTTGAAAATAGTTAATTTTGGAAGCGCGAAACAAAACATAATTTTACTCACCAGTAGATCCAATATTGCCTATTACACCAGATATGGTATCGCTCCGCCAGCAGTTTTTAAAGGTTAGGTCATTGTCTACCCATATGTTTCATCCAAATAGATAATACTTGGCTATATTTTCGAATTTCGCGTATAGATTTATATCTCTCTCTGCAATATAGTTGGGCCGCTCCATTAATATTTCATTTATTTTTTAAAAGTAAATGCCAGTAAAAAATAATTTCTCTCTGCAATATAATGGGCCGCTCCATTAATATTCATCTGTTATTTTGACATTTACGCCAAAAAAATCATTTGATTTTAATAACTCCCTAAGCGTTTCCCTGCAAAGGGAAAATTCGATTCTTCCTGCAATTTTTGCAAAAAGCTTTCTAATTGCGGGGACGAGTTTGAATTCGAGATAAAATCTATTTATCAAATTCCTGACCACTTCGAAAAAGTCGTCGAGCTTTTCGACAGCAGTCTCACGTGATCGTTTTCCAGAGCTGGATATCATTTTATCGGAGGGTTAGTTTTCAGCCTTTTTTTTATCTTCTGTGATTTTTTTATAGCCGATACATCCGCTCAAGTTTACGTTTAAGCGGCAAATTAAGCGAACTCTCTGTAGCTTCTTCATCGCAAACCCTATTATAAAACACAAGGAAATAAACCAAATGAGATTTCATCCACGTTATTATTAACTTACTTATATAAATTAGTTATTATTTTCTTGTCTGACTATGTAAGCGTCTTACCCTTAACAAATTTATTCATTTTAAAACACAAATAAACGATTAAACTTTGATATTAATAATTAAAAACTACGAACGAAAAACATTATAACAAGATAAACAATAAAAACACAACTTAACTATCAAATATACGAAAATATATAGACGAATAAAGTTTAGGATAACCGGTATAAAATAATGAAATAAAGTAATAATGATCAAAAAAACAGCACGCCACTGGATATTTCAATAGTATTTAATATTCCTACTCTTTTCAGAAGAGACCGTGAAGTTGGGGATAAAGCAAGCGAATAGGGAAGGCGCAAAAGCCATGGCAACCGCGTGGTAACAAATCATGTGACGTACTCTCGCCAATCATGTTCGATGAATAGGCGGCCATGCGCGGCGATGCCGGTTTGTCAATGATATCGCTGAAAAATCTTCAACTTTCATAATAAGCAGATTATACAGAATGAAAGAAATAAGTTATTAAATAAAACATATCGAACAATATGAACTACGTTAAAATTCCTTAGTAATATACGTCAGAATATATGCTAAACACATTATATATAATAAAAATATATTAAATTTATAGTTCATGTCTGGCAATTTTGCAATTTTATAGATAAACGTGGCAATAACGATTTTTTTTTCTCGCATTCCTTCCGTAGCTTCAGATCCGCTGGTCAAACAGTAGTTTCGGAGATACAGGATGTAGAAGTTGTGTACCCTCTACAAGTAGGAGTCATGTTGATATCAAAATCAAATTTCTCATGTGAAAAAACACCCAGACACAAATTTTCATTTAAACTCGTACTCCTATACGAGTACCGGTTTACTCGTAAATATAATTTGGGCTTAATATTGACGTTACTTCAGAAATTATTTGGAAAAAGTCGAAATAAAAATGCAACTTCTACACCCTGTATCTCCGAAACTAAGCACTTTATGACTTACATTTATAGAAACTTTTTTACTTATTTTTATCTGCGGAATATGCTGCTGAAGTTTCCGGAATACAGTTCGGACCACCCTGTATAAGAACTTAAGAGTTCTTATTTTCTGTCAAAAGAAAGGAATGTTTAAACGAAATAAAAATTACCAGATATAACCATTAACTTCACCTTAATTATTTTGAAGTTGGAATTCCTAAAGTTCGCGTTATTTGAATTTAAATTCTTTCTAGAGCTCTTAAAGTTTTTTTCTTCTTAATTTCCAGAGTTTCTAAATTTTTTGGCTATATTAAAGACCGAAAAAATATACTCTGGTAATTTTTAATCTAATTACAGTATTATAATGTTTAAACCTTGTTTTATAAATGATGTCAAATCGAAAAAAATCAAGTAGAGGTTTAATATATTTTCAGATTTAGACACTTTTCATATAGAACCAAATATAAAATAAACAAGAAATTAAATTAAATTGATACAGAAAAGCGTAACAGACTCAAAAAAAAGTTTAATTTATCAAAAGAAACATAGAAAAGAACAAACTTGACAAAGTTTTATCAAAATGGTTGCTTTAACGTCCTTTCAGTCTTTCATATAAATATGAAAATAGTACTTGAATCAAGTAAAGATATACTACAAAATGTGTATAATATTGTTTTTTTTTCATAGCAACTGTTAAAATTGCCTTATATCTATCAAAAATAGTAGATAAAGTAGTACTTTAACCGCAAGGGTAGATTAAATGATACTTTAACAGCGAGGATAGGTTAAAAACTTTATTTCTTCTCGTACGTTTTTTAATTGCTTCCATTTTTGAAAATTTTTGTATTCCTTTTCATAAGTTATTCGGGATTTAAATGAAAGTAGTTTGGATATGGCGTTTGTCGCCTCAGCCTAAATATGTTGGTAATTTATTTATTTCGTTTTGAGCCATTTCTGGCTCCAATTCAATCAGCAATCGACACGAAAGAGAATTAAAAAATACTGACTCAAAACTGACAACTAAAGAGATAGCTTTATTTATTTGTCAAATTGCATAGAAACTAGTGATGGGTTGTTATTTAACTATCTGTTATTTTATAACAATTATTTAGAAATAACATAACGCAACCGTTACTACTTCTAAAAAATAACAGATATAAAATAACGACACATAGAGATCGGCCGCTCGTGAAACGAAAAACGAAGTCGGCGCTCTGCACCGCCACGAAATTCTATGCTGCTCGAAACGATTCCAAAAAACAACTAGTGAACGTAGCTGCTTCGGTCGATGCCGTCGACGGTGGTATTGGGCTTCCCACAACAGCTTAAAAATAATACGATATAAAAGAAGCAGGTTTTTGGAAACAGTTGCGGGGGCATAACGCCTGGGCGGTCCAGCGAGATAACAGGATTGGGCTTCCACAACAGCTTAAAATAATGCGATATAAAGAAGCAGGTTTTTAGGCAGTTGCGGGCATAACGCCTGGCGGTCAGATAACAGGGTAGGAAAGAAACGCTGCTGCATCCGTCGATTGTCGATGGGAGGCTCGCAACAGGTTGGAGAAGCAGTCATTTTAGATACGTTGTTTTCAACCTGTTTACGAGCATAACAGGGTGGCAGTCGAGATAATCGGAGTGGGAAAGGAACGTTGCTGCATCGGTCGATTGTCGATGGAAGTTCGAAACGGTTGGAGAATAACGCATCAATTGTTTTAGATATATATTGTTTTCAACCTGTTACGAGCATAACAGGCGGAGGTCGAGATATTATGGCGCTGTATGTTTCAGTACGTTATTAAGTTTCAATATTTAGGTATTTATTTATTCTGAAAAATTTTTCAGAATAATATTTCAGAACTTTTTAAAAATGTATACAGGGTGTTTTGAAAAATCTGGCCATTGAAATAATGATTAATCACGATCCTGCTTAAAGCCCTTGACGTAAAAAGCTGATTTTTGGAAAACGGATTGACTTTAGGGTGTAGAAGTTCAATAAGAAGAGATTTTTCGAAACTCGAATTCTAAGGGGGTGAAACCACCCTCAAATATTCGAATATTTTTTATTTAAAAACCGGTGAGTTTTTTGGAAAAACTCTTAAACACGTATATTTTATTTCGTAGTTTTACATATTTTAAGATTTTTAAAAAATATATACAGGGTGTTTCATAAAATATAGTGATGGGTTGTTATTTAACTATCTGTTATTTTATAACAATTATTTAGAAATAACATAACGCAACCGTTACTACTTCTAAAAAATAACAGATATAAAATAACGACACATAGAGATCGGCCGCTCGTGAAACGAAAAACGAAGTCGGCGCTCTGCACCGCCACGAAATTCTATGCTGCTCGAAACAATTCCAAAAAACAACTAGTATGGATGGAAAACATGTTATTTCGTCAACCATCGATACAGGCGGCGAGACAACGGACAACGGAGTGGGGAATGCGCTACGGTGAACGTAGCTGCTTCGGTCGATGCCGTCGACGGTGGTATTGGGCTTCCCACAACAGCTTAAAAATAATACGATATAAAAGAAGCAGGTTTTTTGAAACAGTTGCGGGCATAACGCCTGGCGGTCGAGATAACAGGAGTGGGAAAGAAACGCTGCTGCATCCGTCGATTGTCGATGGAGGCTCGCAACGGGTTGGAGAAGCAGTCATTTTAGATACGTTGTTTTTCAACCTGTTACGAGCATAACAGGGTGGCGGTCGAGATAATCGGAGTGGGAAAGGAACGTTGCTGCATCGGTCGATTGTCGATGGAAGTTCGAAACAGGTTGGAGAATAACGCATCAGTTGTTTTAGATATATTGTTTTTCAACCTGTTACGAGCATAACGGGCGGAGGTCGAGATATTATGGCGCTGTATGTTTCAATACGTTATTAAGTTTCAATATTTAGGTATTTATTTATTCTGAAAAATTTTCAGAATAATATTTTAAGATTTTTTAAAAATGTATACAGGGTGTTTTGAAAAATCTGGCCATTGAAATAATGATTAATCACGATCCTGCTTAAAGCCCTTGACGTAAAAAGCTGATTTTTGGAAAACGGATTGACTT